>NW_010249995.1:0-6901 GCF_000690775.1 Eurypyga helias
TCCCTTGAAAGCTCAGAGGAGGGAAGAAAAGGAGGATACCACGGTTGCCCCGTGTGAGGATCGAACTCACGACCTTCAGATTATGAGACTGACGCGCTACCTACTGCGCTAACGAGGCTCCTCGAGACAAACTGCCCCGCTCAGCGCTCTTCTGCGACTCACCCTGCCGCGCCCTCACTGCCCTGAGGCCTCCCCAGTGCTCACACCCTCTTGCTGCTGTCCCTTGGGTCCTGCCTGAGAGTCCCTGCGCCTTTGCAAATACCTCCTTTTCTGCAGGACAGACCTCATTTGCGGTTTTTTTTCCCCAAATTTATTCTTTTCCCATTCTTTTCGGCAAGACAGACCTGACATTTTTTGCAAATGGCTTCTTTTTCCCATGCTGTTCCACAAGAAAGACCTTTGGGTTTGTATTTTTTGTCAGTAGTTCTTTTTTTCTCCTGCTGGTCTGCAAAACAGCTGCATTCCTGAAAGGGTCCTTCGCGGCTCCTGAGCATCCTCATCTAGCTCCGCAGGCAAGAATGGACTGCAAGGGCTCCATTGTCAACACGCTCGCAAGGAAATCAAGTTGTTTCCACATAATTACAAAATTAAAGCCAGCCTCGTTTGCCTCTCTGTTGTGAAGTCGCTGTTCGGCTGGGATTTCGGCAGGGAAGTGAACTCCGCGCATTCGCTAGGTGCTCAGCAGAAGAGGGTCCCCTGCGATGCTGCCAGAAGTGCTGCCCTGAATCCCTGTCAGTGGGGGTCTCAAGGCAGCAGTCACCACGACAATCAAGCGACAAATACCTACATGGGAAGAAACCAGGAAAACAGACATTGAATTGACGCAGAAAGTCTTCAGACCTCACCCAGAGGCGTCACTGCAGGGAGAGTGTTGGCCCACAGAGCGAGCAACGAGTGGAGGATGGAGGAAGAGACCTTTGGGCATCAGTCCCACCAGACAAGATGTTTGAGTTGCGTTGGGCAGCCCAAGGACTTTGCCCAGGGGGTAGTGGGCAGCTCTTGTTGTCAGGGGGACAATACCCTGATTTCCAGGGATCTGGCTGGCCATGCATGCGGGACGATCAGGTGAGTCCAGGCGGCAAGGCTTGCGGGATGGCCAAAATTGCTGCGACCACAGGGTGAGTAAACGCAAGGGTTCTTACAGCCTGAGCTGCTGCGTTCCTCCCTCCCACCCTGCCCACGTGCAGAATGAGGATGTCATTTTTAATAGCGTGCTAATCCTTCGGGCTCCAGTGGCGGACAAGTTGAGTGCTCACAATTCTGATTAAATTAAGAAATGCTGCTCCAAGCATCTAAATCACGGCACATGGACAATGAGTCACCTAAACCAAACACGGACTGTTTGGAAATGTGTCCGTAGCTCTACTGAATCACACCGTTTCCCCCCTGTGTTACATTACACGCAGCGGGTGCTCAAAGTTTCTGACACGGCTCTGGAAGGCCTTGTCATGTCTGTTTGTTTAGGAACTGATAGATTCACAGAGAGGACAGGAAAAGTAGTGATGGCAAGGATTTTCATGTGAATGAAACAAAAGATGTCCTTGGTGACATTGCCTCGAGCAGAAACTCAGCAGTCTACAGCACACACATGCTTTTCCCTCTTTTGCATTTGCTATTTTTATCTGGATTTTCTCCTTCCTCCTTTTCCTCTGAATTCTCCTGCTGTACCTAATCACCCTACAACCCTCTCTCATCCATCTGACCCCTATAACCTTATCTTTGGCTCCACAGATGCCAAGACACTGCATCCTGTTCCATCCCGCGGTGATCAGACTTTCCCCTGGCCCACTGACCCCCTTTCCCAGCTAACCCAGCAGAAAGCAGGACAGCCCATTGTAAATCCATGGTAATTCCCTGGGAGCTTCACCGCCCCATGCCCATTCCCTCCAGATTCAGAGGAAGAAAGGGAAAAGCCCATCCCGTTGAAAGGCAGTGCCCACCTCCAGGATGAACTGATGGCAGGGAGCAACGCCCAGCAGTCAGGGGTGATGCGACAAGCCCTACGGGCTCTCAGTGCTCAGGGTGACTCTATTTCCCCTTCACATGGAGCAGAGGAGGAATCCCAGCCTCTCATCACGTCGGAGAGGAGAAACATTCGTTGCCACCACGCCAAGTTTCAAGACGCAGGCAGAAAAGGTTTCCAGCGCTGCTTTTGCGGAGCATCACATAACGGTTAGAAGCAGAGAGCGTGGAAGCTGGGCACAGCGAAGCTCCTTGGGGCCCAGAGAGCTGGTCCTGCTGTTCCAGGCAGGCAGCTTGCAGCCCATTACCCCAGGGCTCTTGAAAATTGATGTACCAAAAGGGGAAATTGTATTGTTTCATTTCCCTTCAGCAATTAAGGAGCTGATGCAGCTCTCGCTATAGTCAATTAGTCTTCACGCTCATTCTAAAGGGCTTTGGATTCTTCCCAAAGTCAGCGTCCTCATTTTCTGTAATCCTGGGAGTGTTTACGCCTTTCGCAGGCTCTGAGCGGGGATGAGCCAGCTGATGGCATATCCAGCCAATTATAACCTGAAGAGCTAGGAGAGAATTATTTATTTTCCATTTGGCAAGAGGAACAGAACAGTATGGCAAGGCAGGCCGAGACAGACGCACAGACCCTTTCTGCACATCCTGTTTGCCACACACAGTATTTGCAGCGTGTTTTTTTGGCATGAACCTGCAGTGCAATTTTTTGCTTTGTAATAAGCATCTTTGGAGGCAGGACACTTCGAAGAGAGGATATTTCAATAGAAGAACCAATGAATTTTGTATTCGTTTTTTTGTAATGTACATATTTTCATCTCAGATACTCTTTCCTTGCTATTTTAAGCTGGAAAATTGCTCTTCTTATCCTGATATTAGTATTTCCCACCTACTTCCTTTCTGTCTGGACATTGATCTCACCAGATTTTGCAGGATAAACTGATCAGTGGCCAGACCAGGCTCTTCAGGGAAAAGCCAGCGCACTGCAGAAAATGCTGCGGATGACTCAGGAGGCATTTTGCATCCTTCTGCCTTAGAGCTGAGCTCGGTGCCCTCTTCTTATCAAAGAGGGTATGGTCTTTCTTCTACACACTGTCCTTGCGATGAGGTGTTCGTCAATCTAACAATCGGTGGTGGTCATGACTGCTGAAGACTTCACAGCGCTCATACAAGAAGCAGTTGTTCTTCCAGCTCTGGCCACGGTCGGAACAATTTCGTGGTGGCCAACACCTCTGGCAGCTCAGCTCGCAGCAGGGTTATCCTGTCCAGGAGAGATCACGGGACAGGCAGTCAGGTGCACTCGAGATGCTATTATTGGGTCAGCTGCTGAGCAATGGCTGTGCAATCGTGAGCAGCTCACTGAACCTCTGCATGCCTCAGTTTCTCACGGTGTAAATAAGGGTGTTTACTGAAGTCACAGGCTACGTAGCACTCTGTTAATATTTGAAAACATGTGGAGTTGCTTAAATCCTAGGAGTATGAAAAATCAGTTGGAGACTGTTGCCTGCTGTATTATTCTACAATTTCCCTGCTACGCCTCCCACGCTCACACCATCGTTACTGCTTGCCAAGAGGTTATGGATCTTTTTGAGTGAAAGGTAGTACATAAACATAAATTACTGTTGCTTACACCACCTGATTTACAGTGTTGCTTTGTGAAACCGGTGGCTCCCATTTAAAACTTGATCCTGAAGCCAAGAAATGTTTGCTGGAACAACGGCAGCAGCATTAACTGACGTCAGGGTTAGGGTACACAGCAATGATGTCTTGGGCAATGCTTCTTGCAGGGGGAGTGCAATGACTTTTTAGCCAAACATTCTAAGAAAACGATGTTTTTGTGAAGACGTCGCAGTGTGTTAGTTTGGATTTACCATCCAGAAAAGCATCTGTTTAATCATCTCAAAAGTGTTGTATTCAAAAAGTCTTGTGAAATAGATGTCCAGATAGAGGGGACAGAGACGCATTAGTGCTCCCACTGAGGGATGGGCTCATCTGCTGGTAGACCTCAGGGAAAATCCACATAGGGAAAACATTCTGCGAGCGGTTTCTTTAGTTTCACTTTTCTCAAACTGCACTTTTATATCCCTGCCAAAGACAGATATTTTGTCATTCTTACCACTTCTTGCTAGACCCCTCCTAACTCAGAAGGTGACTTCCGCAGAGAAATTGGAAGTTTGGGTATTTGTTCATAGGGTAGTCACCATCTTAAGACAAATTTAAGATTAAAACATCCCAGAAGAGTTATTTTAAGGCATGGCAAACACTTCGCTACAATCTGATGCTGCCTGAAAATCTCCAATAGCTGGGTAATGGCTGCATGCTGTATTGAAAAAAAAAAAGCAGCCCACATTGATCTATAGCTGAGCTAGATCAATAAGCACAATTCACGAGAAAATAACTGAGGGAAGGTATTTTGAGGCAGGTCTAAATGCAAGTTGCTCTCAGCGCAGTGTCCTTCCTTCTCATTTATGGGAATTTTCTCTCCATGTTTCTGGTGAATTTAATCCTGCTGACAGCTGCTGAGCTAATAGCCCTCGACACCGAAGTGCTGTCTTCCAGCAAGCGTGTAGCACTGCAGAGGAACAGCTTTGCCTGTACGCTGTAAAAAGCCTTTCCAGTACTCTTTTACCAGGGAAAAGGGGATGGTTTATACACCCACTTTGTTGTGAGGCAGCTGATGGGGAAACTCTGTTCTCTCTGGGGGTAGGGGTAAGTGGGACTTTTTCCCCAGGGAAATGCTGTAGATACCAGCTGGGGTTTGGAGTCACCATTCTTACTGGCTTTTTAACACACACACACAAAAATCAACCTTCTGGGAGATATAACAGCGGTGAAGCCTGTGTTTTGTTTTGTTTTTTTTTTACTTCAGACTTAAGATTTAGTATATGCTGCTGTGTAGGGAGCAGGCACGAGGATCTGAGCTGGGATCCAATCCCAGCTTGTGCTCTAACCCGCTTTGTAAATTTGGGTAAATCACATCCCTCTTGCCTCATGAAAAACCAGGGCTGACAGGTATTGGAGGAGATTACTTACCCCATCCTTCGCCCTGAGACAAGAACAATTCTCCCCAAACTCTTCAGAACAGATGTTTTACTAAGATCTTGTTAAATAAAAACATCCGATGGTGACCATTCCACTGCTTTCCTAGGCAATTTGTTCCACTGCTCAACTATTCTTACCCTTAACCCAACCATCAATTTCTATAGCCTTTTCCAAGATGTAAGCTCATTATTTCTCATCCCAGACTCACTGCATGCAGAGACCTAATTCCCTCATGCTCTGCAGCGAGCTTTTGCATATTTGAAGACAATATAATGTCTCCTTTCAGTTACGTCTTCTCTTCTTCAGACTAAATGCTTTTAAAGTGTTTTAAGACTAGAATAAAAATGCTCTGCGGGCTAGATTTTTAAAGGGCTCCATTCTAGCGTAGTCACCGTGTCTGAAGCAAAAGCATTTACAAAAGCAGCATTTCCTCGCTAAGGATGGAGAATCGTGCTTAGGCAGAGCCGGTCCCAAAGGCTACGTCCATGCTGTCATTCCAACTGCGCCTAACACCTCTCTCAAATCCAGACACGCCAACTGTCTGTGCTGTCGACACACAGACATAGGCGAAGGCTGAGATGAGGGGGGAAAGGTCAAGCGAGTCTCGGTGTGGCTCTAAGTTTTCCTTCTCACAGTCTCTGCCGATTATTCATGAGCGGAACAGGCGATAGCCCAGCCTGTCAGCAGATACTCTGATTGTGGCTCTTCCTCAGCACCATATGGATGCTTTCAGCCTGAGCTGCAGCCCTGCTAACAGTTGGGAGCGTGGATGAAAACCGCACGGCACTCGGGACTGTCGGCCCCACCGCCGGGACTCACCCATACACCCCAAAACCTACACCAGGTGGTCTCAGCGGGGCTTGTCCTCCTGCCCGCAGCCACACAGCCTGCGGCAGCCCCTGAAATATAATTCTGAGCGCGTGGCGGGGGTTTCCTCAGCCCAGGAAATGGTTTTAAAAAGTCAGTCATTTAAATAAGGAAGAATTCTGTTGAAACAGAAATTCAGGTTGCTAATTTAAGTGTCAGATGTATCAGCCTTCTGATGGTCAACCTCTATGCCTCACCTGCTGTCCCTGGGCAGTGATGTGATGGATAGAGCATTCACAGACCTTGGGGCTGTTTTTCTTTCCTTTCTTAGTCACGCCTTCAATGGGCTCACCTTATAATTACACAGCCACCGGAACTGTATGACCCTGAATCACAAAACGAGGGAATGAGCCCTCATTCCAGTGTGTGAGCACAGCATCACTCTAACTTCAGTGCATCCCTGCATCCCCCAAAATGCAAAAACCCTCACAATCTCTCAGTTGGTGAGAAAAAGGTTCTTCTCCCTGTACTCATAAGGACACTGCCGGCTGCGACTCCCTGTCCACTCAGCCGCAGGAGTTGGATTGTTCCGTGAGATTGTGTAGCCCAATTGCTGCAAAATTGTTCTGATATTTCAAAACACGGCGCCGGGAACATATGTGAGAGGAAGAGAAAGAAAGGCAGCTGAGAGCCTACAGCCAACAGCTTGTGTCAGAAAGCTGCCGAAGCAGGGAACAGTTGGGCATTTTTAATCGCGACACGGCATCCACAGGATGAACACGAGCAAACTTGGCTCGAGACTGAAATGGTTTGTGATTTAATCAATTCCTGACAAACTGCACGAGGCCGGGTGGTGGGCCTCGCAGGGAATTGGAACACCTGCTCCTAAAATTATGCTCCCCGAACGTCAACTTTCCTGCAGGCTCCTCATCCTCTTGTCTATGTGTGCTGAAGGCAAATCACTAAACTGCTTTTATCTTTTTGCCCCTCTGCAGGGAGGCAAAGGTGCTTAAGAGCACGTGTTCTTGTGGGGGGACATGGTGGGTCACTCCAAGGCGGCCGTGGCTGTGTGTCGCTGAGGGGAGGG
>NW_010249996.1:0-6153 GCF_000690775.1 Eurypyga helias
TTAAATTCTTCCAATATTTAAATTTTTCTAATATTTTTTAAACCCAGGTCAATTAGCTATTAACACCAACTCCCTCCCCCCCATGGCATTTCCACCTGCCTGGATTGCAGGCTTTCTGGATAAAGCCGTTGTCCCCGGATCAGTTCACTGCTGGAGCTTTGGCTGTCACCTTCCCTCACACAAAAAAGGCCCATGGCACGCCGAGGGCCACACTGTCCCGGGAAAACAGAAAGAGGTAGACATCCCATCTCACCAGAGAATGTTAGCCAAGCTGTTTCTGCCTGGAAACCACCCGGAGACACAGCCCCGGGCGCTGGATGTTCCCCGCAGGCAGGCGTGCAGGAAAGGCACGGCGTTTGGGAAGGGGCTCTGACTTTGCGGGCTGTTTGTTGCAGGAGAAGCGGATCGTGTCCCTGGACTTGGCCAACACGCGGCTGATGAGTGCCCTGACGCAGGTGAAGGAGCGCTACAGCATGCAAGTCCGCAATGGCATCTCCCCCACCAACCCCACCAAGCTTTCCATCACGGAGAATGGTGAATTCAAGAACAGCAGCTGCTGACTGGGCAGATACTCCTCGGGAGGAGGGCAGAAGAGAGCTGACCCAAGAAACCTGCAAAACAGCCTCCCCCTTTCCCCTTCCCGGTTTACATAATGCTGCTAATAAAATGGGAAAAAGAGAAAGAACTCTGAAAGGTGGGCTCGAATCCCCCACTCAAGGCCAGGAGAACCGGGCTCCCGCGAACAAGCCCTTCCATATCACTGTGTAAATAGAGGGAGCTCAGAGGTCATGTACAGAAAATGCCGATGTAATATACCAAAAGGAAGTGAATACTGTAGATTTTTTTAATTATTGCTATTTTTATTATTATTATTTTGGGTTTTCTCTTGTTGAAAGCACTGCAGTCCTCGGAGAAGGAAGAGGGGAGTGTGAGTGCACGTGTGTTGTGGGTGAGAGGCGAGCCGTGGGGTGCGCTGGGCAGCAGCCGTAGCTCTCCGGCTGGCTGGTACAGGAGTGGAGTGAATTAGTAGTGACGTGAATTCTGTCCCAAACTCATCTGCTGGTTTTATTCCCCTCTTCTCTAGCTGTTCTTCAGCTGAAGGCCAACGCGGTAGCAAACGTTTTAGCACGCGGTCGGGCTCCCGCTGGATCCTGCGCGTGCCCGCGGCAGGTCGCCAGCAAAGCAGCGTCAGTCTTTTTGAGCAGGTAAAAACCGGGAGCGGGGAGCTCCTTTCCTTGCGTTTGCACACGGTCAGGATTCCCAGCAGGCAGACAGAGGGAATCTGCAGTTTTTCAAGGTAGGATTCTTTCTTTTTTACCCCAGTTTTATATTTTCTGTTTGGAGAATTTACAGACCTGTAAATACTTTTTGGTTTTTAAAAGCTCCCACCCAGCCCCCTCTTTGCGCCCCGGGCACCAGCCCCCCGAATTCTTTCCCTGCGCTGTCGGGAACAGGCAGGTTAGTGCTCTGAGGAGAGGGCTGAGCGAAGGGTGCCCGCGCCCAGCGACGCCGCCTTCCGTATGCGATGTTTCCATTTCCCTCGAGGATTTCTAGGCTTCAGCTCCCGTTCAGTCTCACCACTTCAGCCCCTCGCTTAGCCGGCCTGGTTCTGAGGAGAGGCGCCTCCTGCACGGGCGTGTTAAAAGATCTTCCATTTCCACGGAAATTTGCTTTTCTCCGGCTACTTTAAAGGGGTTTTTTGAACCTCTGTACGCACCAGGTTTTTTCTTGAGGAGGTTTGGCTAAGCTTTCATCTCCGATTCCTTTCAGCTGCGTTTCATAGCGGCACACTCACAGGCTGCCCGTGAACGCGCACGGTGTGACAAAGTGACCTTCTCGTGGAAGACAATGGCATTTGCAAATTGTAAAAGATTAATGCTAAATGACACAGGATTGTCAATTCTCCTGATCTTGTCCTCTAGTCTGGTCTTGGTTTTTTAAAGCCCCAGATTCTGGAGTCAAGTAATAGTGTGTGAATCTTCACTGTCGCTTTTTGGTGTTCATTTGTAGTCCCCAAACTCTCCAAGTAAACAGAATTCTTGCAACAGCAACTGAAATTTTGAATTACAGAACTAGACTAATAACAGTGAGTGCGATTAACTGTTCAGACTCGTTGTGGCAATTAGAAATTGGAAAAGCTGGCTTCAAAACGAGAGGAAACCTCATCAGGGTGATAGGGAGAAGGTCAGAGCTGATGATCTGTTGTCCTTCCTGGCCTCAGCTTCTGCATCCCTGAAACTGGGCTGCATGAAAAACGTGGGTGTGTCGAAGCCAGTGTCTTGACTTCCTGGGAGCGACCGGTTTGCCTTGAAGACGGGAGGATTGGCGGTACTGAGGACCCAGATGCGGTGTCTGTTGCCAAGTTCGTTCTTCAGAAATTAATTACTGGCCTCTGGGGTCAAACGCGGCTTGTGACAGCGCAGCACGCTAACTCTGCTGCTTCATTCCTGCGTCACGATGCTTCAGCTCGGCGGCGTCACACGGGTGTCTTGGGTTACTAACTATGCATAAACACAGAGCCGCAGCTCCTGCGCTGTAGGATGCGTCGGAAAATGTGTATGGATATCTCCCAGCACGGCCCTGGCTGGTAATTTACATCCAGAGGAGGCTTGTCTGCAGCGATTTATGCTTAGTTCTTTCAGATCAAAGCTGCTCTGGCAGCTCCATCGTGACTTGGTACCACAGGCCGAGGAGCATCCCTGTCATCGCCTTGGTATCTTGGTGTCTTGGTGTCTCTGCCTGACACCCCGGGGTGTGCTCTGCATTTCCTCAGTAGTGATTTCAATACTTTCCGAGCCGTCTTCCAGCTCTGGGTCATTGCTGACCTCTGGTAATTTCTTCCTCAAACTGTGCCTTTAAGTTCCTCCTTCGTTTTTCCAGCAGCACAGCCGTAGGCAGTCCGTCGAGCTGGCATTCATCTGTCGCGCAGTAGCTCTCTTGTACGAGAAACCTTTGCCACCCCCTTTTTGTCGCGTGTTTGTGTGATCGGCAGCTCCCCATCGCTGTGTGCTGTAACTGTACAGCCACGGCACGGGGCGTTTGTTCCCCGGCGTCGCCTTTTCAGGTGGGCGCGTGCCCCGCTCGCTTCTTACGCCGTGCAAACGGGGTGGGTGTTCTCTGACCGAGGCCTGAGAGCCAGTGGCCGCGGGAGTACGGTGGCTACAGCGAGGCAGAAGCAGATATGTCATTCTGGTAGCGTCAGTCTGACCAGAATTCGGGAAACACGTTTCCCCAGAGCTCCCCAGCTTGCTGGTATTCTGTCCCGGAGGAGTGGCTGAGCCGTGTGGCTTCATGCTGAAGACATCCCCGTTGGTTTCTGCAGGGAAGTGCAATAGGGCCAACGTTTCAGCCTTCCCTTTTAGAGGAGCGATAATGCGTGCCCCAGGATGGATACATTTTGGTGAGATCTTCAGCGATGCATCAGTCTAATGAAGTTCCTTCTGTTTCGTAGCTTGTTGACTAGGAAGAGTTGTGTTCTGCAAAGTCCAACCCGTCGTCCTCACAGCTTGTTGCTGGGCTGGTGGTGTCTCCTCTGTTTGTTTCTGCCCTTAATGCAAATTACTCCTCCCATCGAGCAGAAGCTGCTGGTTGACCCAGAAGGGGTGAAGGCTGCAGAGTCAGTGCTGCAAGACTCAGGTTGGTTAGCTGCCCAACCAAAGCTTTCTGGAGAGATGTTAAGCAGCTTTCAGCTGACAGTATGTGAAGAAGCTTCTTGTTTGTCCAGTCTGATAGAAGTGAGGTGGCGCTAAACCGCGTGGCAGGCAAAAGGTCTGTTTTGGGGCGAGTAATTACAGATCAGTAGCCCCTGGGTTTCTGCAGCAAGCAGAGAAGCGAGTAGTGCGAAGGCCGAGGATGAGCACTGCACACGTTGGGGCTTGGCTCGTACTTCGAGCGGTGCGTTAGTGTCCGAGGAATGGCTGCGCTCACCGGAAACGCCTCAAGTGGTCCAGGAAACTTCTCGTGGCCTGTAGGAGTAATGCTCTTGTATTCCTAAGACTGGAACAGTTGTCCCGTCCTGGCATCTCGGTCCTTGGTGTCCTGTTACTCAGTCCTGGTCTAGGATGGTTCTTCCCAAACTGCAGAGCCACCGGGCTTCCAAGTTCTCTGCAGGAGCTTGCGGCCAGCGTGGCAGGGCAGGGAAACGGAGCGGCGTGGTGCTGCACCGCAGCCTTCTGCCGCGCGGGTGTGAAGAGCAGAGGGCACCAGCATGGCACGGGGTTGGCACTGAGCGAGAGGAGAGGGCCCGTTCTTTGTAACTTTGGGAATTCATACTTTTTTTTACGGGAAATAGGTGGATTTCCCTTCTAGGACTTTCCAACTGTTACTTCCCAGGTGCATTAGAGATGGGCAGCCAGGCGTAAAAGCACAGATTCCGACAGCTACAGCATCCCTCTCCAGAGGGATAACTCTAAGCAGGGGATCCAGAGGAGCGTGGAAAGGGATGTGTATATTTTCTAGTTAGAGAATATGAGGTGTACCCACTAATAAATTCTGTATCCATCTAATAAGTCATCCAAGGAAGTGGTTTTATGTTCCTGCAATAGCTTTGGGCTGGCTTAGGCTGGTTGGGTTTTTCCCCACACAACATATTCATTTCACGGGTTAGTGCTTGCCTAAACCCAGCAGCTTCTCTCCTCATCCGAAAAGCCGGTGATGGAAGTATGTCAGGTGTCCAGCAGCGCTGGTGGCAGGTGTCCGTGGTGCTTCCCGCCAAGGCCTCCGCATTCGGATGAATTCCACTCGTGGGCTGCGCAGACGGCCCTGTTGTTCCTGGCGGGTGGCTCCTGCCCGAGCGCAGCCCTTAGATGCGTTTGCTGCCAGGCGCAGGTGTGACGGAGCAGAAGGGGTTAAATTTAGAGGGATGCTTTCAGGTGTTTCTTTCTCCGCAGTAAGTGAGATCCCGCGAGCAGGCATGTCGCTCCAGACCGCGCCTGCCAGGAATCCTACCTGTAAAAATAGGTTTTTCTGTCTCAAGGGCCTTAATAAGAGTGTTACTACACAGAACTGTTTTACAATGGTAGCTCTAGATAATTTATTTTTTATTTCGACAAAGTACACCCAAAAAAGTAATAAACTTGTTTTTCAAGCCGTATTTTTATGCTAGTAGCACTGGACTGTTTGGTCTCCGAGATCCATTTCTGCATTTCATTGCCTGGGTTTGTTCTAAAGAAGATTTATTTTTGTTCTGTGAATAATTTTTGAAGGTTCTTGTAATATGTACAGATATAGAGACATTTGAGGTCTTTTATTGATATTCCTACAAAGAATACAAATAAACTTTAACTTTAAAGAGTTTGGACTGGGGAAACCTCTGCTCTTTCTGCTCGCGGGTGGCGCGTGTTGGGTGTCACCGCCGAGGGTGGCGGGCAGCTCGGGCAGCGTACCTTCAGGTTTGGGGCGGAGCAGTGGCCCTGTGACACCTGGAGCTGCCCCGGGAAACCGGGGGTCCCCGGCGAAGGGGTTAATGCCGTCCCCACGTCTCTGTGGCTGGGGTGTCTGTACGGGTGCTGGAGATCTGCCTCCGGGTCTGCTGGCTGGGAAGTAGCTGGCGTTGTGGAGTGGGAGAGCGACAAGCTGTGGAGGCACGGAGAATTGCTCTCGGCAGGGGATCGCTGGGATAACACCACCATCTGAACGTCTTGTTATCGGTGTGTTTATCCCTCTCGTGCCGCACTGGTGAACGGGATCAGCCCAGATTTCTCCTTCAGTCAATTCCTAGTGTGCGGGTTCTCATGCATCAGCCCAAAGCTGCGGCGTTTGACGCCTGTGTGTCCAAGGAATATTTACTCACAGCTTCCCGTAAAACGGTGGATTCTAAGCCATTTACATTTATGCTTCATACGCGCATGAAATCTCGTGTATAATGAGCGGGAGACCCTTCCGCACTGAACTTGCTGAACGTAAATCTGTACTCAAGGGGATGTTTGTAAAGTCTTTTTACTTTCATTCCCCGTGATTTTTTTTTTTTCCATGGCTTTGAAGCCTGCGAAATACACCTAGAGCCTTGTAGTTGTTCCGTGTGCCTCCACCCTGGCCCCGTGCTTTGTTCTGTCCAAGTCCCCTGCGTGTTCTGCCTTGTTCCTGCTTAGGCTGGAAGTTTTTCACGCCGCGAGTTGTCTTCCTGCGTGTCGGTGCAGAGCCCGAAGCAGCAGG
>NW_010249996.1:6223-7004 GCF_000690775.1 Eurypyga helias
GGCCCGTCCGTTCCCAGGGGAGCGAGCGGCTCCTCTGGGCGACGCGAAGAGGAGGGCAGGCGCGCAGAGGAACAGGCGAGGCAGGTGAGAGGAGGGGTAGGAGGGATGGAGACCGCGGGCAAAGCGAGCTCAGTGTCACGTTTGCGCTGGTGGTTTTGGGAAGGGGAGGGCGGGGAGCGGGATGGGCCAGGGCGGCAGCGTCTGGGGGGACAGCCAGAGGGCGTGCTGGGTGAAGGAAGGTGAGGTAAGGCAGGAACACTGCACAAACACCAGTTCGGATGCTGCTGGGGTAACACAATGCAAACTCAGGGAAGTCTGGGCTTTCCTGTGACTGTCCCAAAGCAGCTGATCCCCCAGTGTTGTGCTGGGGGGGTGTTAAATTCCACTTTCCCTTAGACTCAGTTACTTCCACGGTGTAAAACTCTGTGCCGAGTCTTCTCCCATTTCTAGCCATTCCAGACAAACCGCACGGGGTTCTGGAGCCATCCTCATCACTCTTGCACCCGCTCCAGCAGGGAAATGCCTTTGGACAAGCTCCCGTCCAAGAGTCCTCCTGCCCAAAGGATGCAAGTGTAAAACTTTCCCTGATTTCCTATGTGCAGGAATAAAAAAAAATGCGTGCTGCTGCTCCAAGTCACCAGCAGCTGCCCCTCAAATCCATCAGCAGGTGGGATACCGGTTTGTTTACGCTAAGGTACGTCCGTTCTCTCACCAGAGCCATGGCACACTGCTGTCCTTCACCTTCCCCTGCTCCCACAGATTAAATATCCTCAGGTCTCCA
>NW_010249996.1:7078-9602 GCF_000690775.1 Eurypyga helias
CACAAAACCTGGCTACTCGTCAGTTCTTCCTGCAGCGAGTGCGAGTACCTTGTCCTTACTTAGCTCCGTGGGAACGTGCAATCCTGCTGATGCGACCGGCAACGCGAGTCCCGTGGACCTGAACCCGCTTCTCCGTGCGCGCGCTGAGCCCGGCTGAGCGGCCTCGGCTGAAACGGAGGAAATGATCAATATTCCAGGTTTCAGGGCAGCTGCTGGGAGCAGGGCGCTTGGGATGGTAGTTCCCTGCACCCTCCAGGTCCTTCCAGCTTTCACCATGGGGCAGTCATGGCACTGCTGGGGGCAGGGATCACCTGGCGTGGGCACCAGGAGTGAGGGGTGATACAGCGGTGACGGTCTAGTGCGGAATGAAAAGTGATCTGCACAGGGACGAATGATGCTTCCCGCTTCCTTTTCTCCACTGTCCAGGATTGTGTTTACAGCAGGATACAGATGTTGGGAGCAGTTCCTATTTTGCTTGGCGAGGAGGCATTACTGCACGCAGGGAAGGAGGAAGAGCTACAGCCAAGCTGCAGGCTGCGTTTATTCACCCCGACCCTCGTTGCTTCTCTCCCTTCACCCAGACAGTGTGCTGCTGCCGTGCTGGACCCTGCCTCAAACCGCCGGTTGGTGAACTGTTACCGTAGGAGCAGCCGTTCCATGGATGGGAGGTGTGTCTTGCTTCCCAAAGTCAGCAGCGGCTGCGGAAGCAGTTTCCACCCAGAGAAGCTGTTTTTGCCTCCCTGGAAAGGTCTGTGCAGAAGTGGCACAGGTAGCGTTCGTGTTGGCCTCTCCTCGTCTGGGAGTTGGTGTTCGGGACGGAGGGAAGAGGGAGTTGCTGGCTGCTCTTCTCCCCTTTCTTCTTGAGCGGGCAGGCTTGCCCTGGCAGCCGCAGGCGCCGCTCCCCTGCATTGGCAAATAGCCCGCGACGCTCCGCGCGCGTTCAGCAGCTGACTCGTGCGCCGAGAGCTGTTCTGCAGAGCCAGCGCTGTCCCCGTTGGGAGGAGCTGTCCTTACTGGGGACACTAACCCGGCACGTCTGGTCCAAACCTGCTTTGCAAGGGCCTTGAGAAGGTGCGGGGTGGGTTTCAGTTCACCATCAGAGAATTCACTTCAGCCTCCAGACTGGCTGAAGGGGATGGGAGCCCGCTTCCCTTTGGGCACAGGGCTTCACCCTCAGGCTCACCCCTGGAACCGGTGTCCCCTTCCCCTTTCCCTCGGATGCAGGTGTTTTCCTGCTCCAAGCTCTGCTCTCCAGCAATACCTCTGTAGGCTCTAGTCCCTTCAGCGCCTTCCAAGGACTCTGCAGGGCTTCCCTGGTGGGAAGGCACCGAACGAGGAGGGACTGGCTTCCCCTTCCCTGCTGGTACCAGAAGCCACTGCACAGCTGTGTTGTGTAGTGTCGGATGTTGTTTAGCATCCGGAGTCGCTGAAGAACTTTGACCCCATCAAGACTCTCATCCCGGGGGTGAAGTGGAGCCCTGCCTTTCCTGGTTTTCTCCATCCTTAGGGTACTGTGACTGGTGTGCCAGGATCTGAGCTCTACTGGGGTGCGTTTAGAAAGTCGCTGCTGTGGCAACCGATAAGGCGACAAAGTGGATGAAACACACGGCATCTCCTCCGGGGTTGACGGGCGGGCAGAGATGGCTGCTCCCTCAGCAATGCACTTCCCTCAGGAACTCTCTTTGTCGTGGGGTGGGGGTTTCTTTCTTGAAAGAAACACATTCCCTGTGGGCAGATTCCAGATTGTGCCAAAATAGGGAGCTTAAAAAGGAAAGTCCATCTGCCCCGACTGCTGACACGACAACTGCGATGCTGCAGTAAGCCGGGAGCCGAAAGATGGGAAGACCCAGGAGGCAATATGCTCTGTCCCCGTCTGCGCACGCCGGAATGCTCCGTTCAGTCACGGCTGACGTGGGTTTATGAGCCGTCTGCCAATGCGTTGGTGGTCTGACAGCTGCTGGAAATCTTCCGGAAGGGCTAGACTGGGATTTTTGCGTAACGACTGTTCTCCAGAGAGTTAGCGTAGTATCGCAGGCGTTACTGCTCCCACCTGCATGCAGAGTGTTTCCTGTTCTGGCTGGGGACAGAAGCTGAGTGTCAGCTGGAACGCCTGGAAACCAGAGGAGCTGAAAAGCGAGCACGGATTATCTTGGAGATGAGGAATGCTGGGCAGCAGGAGCCATTTATGCTTACGGGGCTGACAGTGGCTTTTCAGGTGCCATTCAAAACTGCTGAAGTTAGCTCGTTAGACCCAAACTGCTGCGCCCCTGAGTGCAGCTTACAGCCCTTCCAAAGAGAAGCTGGGTGGCAGCCCCGGATGTGTCTCACTCGATGTTTGTGTCCCCTGGCCCAGCTGCCGCGGCTCGCGCTGCTGCTGATCTCCGCTCGGCCCGGGAGGGGGGCGGCTGCAGTGCTGGGCGTGGGGAAGGAGCTGCGTCGCAGAGTGGGCTGGGAGGCAGGTGCCATGCTCTTGGGCTGCTCGTGTCCGCAAGAAGCTGCGGCCACAGCGGTGCTGAGAGGAGGG
>NW_010249996.1:9650-31010 GCF_000690775.1 Eurypyga helias
CAGGCAGGAACACGTGTGCCATGCTGTCCGGGGAACCCCACGGGCAGCCCCTCACGCTGGGATCTCTGCTCACCCCAGGTACAGCTCTTGGTTTCAAGGACAGCAGGTCGGGAATGAGACTGTGCCCGTAGGAGCACTGAGATCTGTGCTGCCAGGAGCTCGGGTAGCCCTTGCTTCACAGATACTCAGGTGCGTGATTTCAGAGGGATTTAAGTATCCTGAGGATCTGAGTCTTTGGCTGTCTTAAATCTCACTGTTCTGGAGGCTGTGACTTGGCTGGAGGTTTCCTTGGTGATTCTGCTCTGTGCAGCTTTCCTGTATTCCCATCTTTCCTTGCAGTTCTCCCAGATGCAGGGCTGTGCTGATAGAGGTTTGTTCTCTCCTACTGGGACAGGCCTGCGGTATGTATGCCCTGCTCGCGCTGCCCGACAAGACGTGCCCTTCCGGATCGGGGAAATAAATGCTAAGCTACCCTCCTCCTGATCCTGACCAACAAAAGCAGCTTTCGCTCCAGTCATGCTAATTACGCTGTTTGGCAGAAAGGTAAAAAGGGTTTTTATTGTCCCACAGTCCCTGGAGCATCAGCAGGGCAGCAGTTTGGGTGCTGACCCCACAAACACAAGGCAGGATGCAATTAAATAGTTTGGAAATTTACGTTGACAGGGAAGTTTGACTCCGTAGGGGCACAACATTTGCAGTTCCCTTCAGTCCAAGACGGAATGTGCGTCGTCATACGGAGCCTGTTCTGGTGGACTCGTCGGAATGGCTGCCCAAAGGTCTTCCACCGGCTGGTTATGGGTAAGGCGGAGACCCACATGTGGGATCGGCTCAGCTTTCAGCTGGACCATCCAGCTTGTGGCAAGCTGGCTGCCTTCCGTATGGAAAAGGTCACCCCAGCAGCTGGAGGGAGGAGATTGGGTGAGTCAGGAATCTTGCGGTTGTCATTTCAACCTGACTGTAGTTCCTCCACGTGAGGATGGACATTTTCATTGTCAAGGCTCCGCATGTAGCTTGCAAGGTTGGAATTTCGGTTTAGTCGCTTTAATAACGTGTAGGGGGCTGTCTGGGTACACAGCACCCCAGCACCAGGCCACGTGGCCACGCTCTTCTCGTTCCTCCAGCTTCCCGCGGCGTTTTTGGGCTTATAAGGGCCACAGCTATCGGAAGGGCCTCTACTAGAGGGAGTCTGGAATGAATGTGATAAATGAATCCTACACGTGCATGGCACGAACACACTCGTTGCTACAAGTGTTTCTTTAACCCACTGTTCCCTTATCGCACGAAAAACAAGTATGTTGAGTATCTCAGACAAATACACTCGTGCAGGTGCTACAGAGCCACAAGCGTTATCAGCAAACCGGTTCAGGAATAACATTTGCAATCACTGCGTGTAAAATGCTCGTCTTCCCTGAAAGCCTTAGGCCATCCCTGCTAACTCACTGCCCTCCGCTCAGGGACCACATCAAGATCTGTCGCTGTGACAAAGTCCGCGCAGACTTCCCGCACACAGCACCCTCTGATTTATGTCCTGTTGAAGCAGGAGGAACACAAAAAGGAGGAGAAAGCTAAATAACAAATCTCTCCTTCCCACCTGCAGGCTGGTCTGAGATATTTCTCTCTCACAGGCGTGATATTTATTAGGAAAAAATTAGCTAATGATTAATAGCTGTTCACTAATGCACGGATGTTGTGAAGAAGTGGCTGAAAAGGAGGAGTGCGCGCACAACAGTGCTGATCCGCTTTCCTCCCATCAGCGCGGATGTCTTGGGCAAACCGTGCTGAGAATTCAAGGGCATTTCAGCCCTTGCTCTTGCAGAGAGCAAAACAGCCCATAGCAGCAGCCGGCCTCGGAGTAGAGGAAGTGCACCTAGTAGGAAATTGGTGAAGGATTGCTCTTGGGCTGCCAAACGATGTCTGTATAATGCCGTGTTTCCCGGTTACTCTGACCTTGGGCTGTTCAGGAGTCAGTAGACAGCCGATATCCAAGGTGACGTCCCTTGTCCCATGCCTTTCCTCCCACTTGACTCCTACTCCCCAGCTCCCTAGTGATGTTTGAGGAGATATCCTAGGAATGAAGGCAAATAGAAAACCATGAACAGGACCTGTATGAAACTGTTAGGGAAAAAGATCCAAGGAAATAGAGCTCCCCAGCAGTGCAACAGCATGGAGAACAGACTCCTGGGAAAGCTGCGCAGAGAGTGGGTACGTTAGGAAGAAAGATTTTCTGCTGTTGGGAGGAGAAGGAAAGTGACGCTTGCAGAAGATTTTCCCAATCCCAAAGTCTGGAATCCAAGGGCAATAAAATGCCATACTGCTGCGGACCGCAGGGAAAGCGGCAGCAATCCTTAATCTCCGTTTTCTATCACCGGGGAGGAATTTTAAGTGGGCTTGAAAATTTCTGGTGTGATGGTGACCTGGATGATCCCGTGCCTCCCAGGCGTGCTGCTGGGCTGGAGAGCTGACCCAGCAGCGTGCAGCGTTTGTCCCAGGGCTGCAGCACACGTACCCTGGCTGCTGTGTGTTCTCCCTGCCGACGCTGCTCGAGCTGTGCGTACTGTTGTGCGTTGCATTTCTGTGATGTTCTGTAGATACTGGGATACACCTTTGGGGTGGGTTGGGGTTATTGTTTTTCATTAACTCCTAGCTTACAGACTGCTCTCACTCTGACTCTAAACCAAGACTGCAGATCTGAGCAACTGAGGTAATATTGTGAAGGATCCACATTAATACAATAGTGATAAATCCAAACTCTTCCTCATTTGCTTTGAGAAAGCCAGCCTCATCTGCTGGGCCATAAGGGCCGGGACTCTGCAACTCAGGAACAGTTTTCAAGAACTGCAAGGTGGAAGAGGTGATATTTGTGTCTGTAGCTCCCAAGCGCTGAATTTTGGAAGGCTCTGCACCATGTGACCGCCTTTCCTATGACGAATGTACCATCCAACAGACAAGCCAACATCGAATGTTGAGTCAGAGAGGAAAACCACGTGTTTCTGCCTTTCACGGGTGGTGGTATCTCTTGTTTGGAAGTTGGGGGCTTTCTCCATAGGGGTGTGCAGGAGATCTGGTTACCTGAGCTTTGGCCAAATACCGGATGTCGCATGGAAAGCTGTCCCTTAAAACGGAGTTCAGAAGGTCAGAATCTGCCTGAGAGGGAGGGTGGGAAACTGCTGACACATGAACGGCCATTCTGAGATCCTGTTCAGTATTTATTTTTACTTCAGCATGCACAGTGCAAAGGTGCTAATGATTTGGGAGCCATCACCAAGCATGGAAGGACCAGAACATCTTGCAAAATTAACTAAATGACCTTATGGGCTCGGATGAAAACAGGGGTTTGCGAAAAGGAAGGAAACTATTAAAAGTAGATAAAGACAGCGGTGATGTTGTGGTTTGGCTGTTACAATTAATAATGCCCTGTGTAGAGATGCATGATGGAATCCCCCTGGCCCATCAGCCAGGCAAACAGCAGGCATAGCACGGCTGTTCTGCATGCAGCCACGCAACCCGTACTGCCGCCATGGGAACACTGCGTGATTTGCATCTCCTTTGCAGGGATGCAAGTGATTTGTTACCCATATCAGGTATTTTAACTTTTCCCGTGTGCTCCAAATCACCAGAAATCCTGAGGAGAATGAACTATGCAGTCACACGAGCTGCATTATTTGCTTACTGGAAACAAGGCTGAACAGGGACTCAGCTCGTGTGCCGCCGCATTTTGCCACCGCTAATTCCCGGAGAAAGTTATCTGCACGTGTCAGTGCGTTATTTAGAGAGGCCACATCCTGTGAAGGTTGGCCTTTGTGGCTCAGTCCAAAAGGTGTGCTAGGCAAGCAGGTCGAATCCAATCCCAAATGAAGGAAGTTTATCTGCATCTGAGGATTTTAACAGTGTTCCCAGCAGAGGCTTTATGGGACTTCCTGCGCCGTGGCAACATCTACTTGGGCATGTGGTGTATCTGCTCCCTCCTGAGGCACCCAGTTTGCCAGGAAGAGAAAATTGAGATGGAAACAAAACCTTAGCTCATGACTGGATGCTGCAAACCACGGAGGCGAGACGTTAGGGAAGACGTGCATCTTCCTGCGCCGCTGTCTTTCCTGCTGGTGCCTCTCTTACCAAGCCCAGATCTCTGGAGCCCGAAGAGCTCCCCGCAGAGTTGAAGGCAGACGAGAACACTGCTATTAAGTCCCCTGAGCTCAGCTCTGACTCAAACTTTAGTGGTTTTAAATCACAAAATTATCTTAGTCTTCAGAGCAGGCAGATTTCTGAGATGACATGGGCAAATCCAAAGGGATGCTACACTAACCTGGCAGCCCTGAACACACAGCTTCTGCTGTCATGAGCAGAAATCCTTCATGCTTAGTTCTGTGGAGTATTGGAGAAAGCTGGTTTTGTAATGTTCTCTCCAAAACACTAAAAGCAGCTCTTTGTGCTCAAAGAGTCTTCCTGTTTCCCGAGCAAACTGTTCAGGTAATCAGGGAAGGGGCTTTACCAACCTCATTGCTTCTGGTTTACGGTGAGAGAAACGGAGTCAAGAACGCAACGGGACCTGCTCAAGATTGCAGAGCAAGTCAGGATTTCCCAACACTTCTGTTCACCCAGTGCTGCACCCGTGTCCTCAGACATCCCAGGTACAGGCTGAAGTCCCTGGCCTTCCAGGTTTGTTTCCAGTTCGGGGCAGTGAAGACTGTAGAGAGCAGCAAGTTCCAAATGGGACAGTGGGACTGCTGCCAGCTGGGAAGGAAGGCTCGGCCCACGCTGTGTCTTTCCTTCTAGCAGGCTAGAAATCATCAGCTCTGGTTAAATTAATGCAATTTCCCTTCCTGTATTTAAAAACAATCCAACAGTAGGAGATGCTGGGGATGAGCTGATGCACCCTAAGTTGTGACTTTTCGTTAAGAACACGATTTTGAAATAGATTTTGTTCTTAACTAGCATTGGCCAGAGCCCTTAATCCCTGACATGCACACCAAAATTTATCCGAGGTAGAGAAACGTTGGAAGGCCAGCAAGAGCTCTGGTGGAAAGTGCTGCAGTTCAGAACTTGTTCCGTACCCTTTCTCCCATGCCTGCCAACACTAGATCTTCCACATTAGTTGCTTCTGCAAATCACACCCCAGACAGACCTGGCCCCCCTCCTCCTCTCTCGTATTTGCATTCCCTGAAATGTGAGCTTTAACAATTCCATCTTTGATATTTGCATACACCTTCAGATACTTTGGAGCTGACAGAGTTGTTTTAAAGGTCAGGCTGTGTAGTGAAGTGCAGGGAATTTAAACAGATCTCTACACCTTGGACACTTGAAGGAGAAAGTGCTTTGCGCTAGGTATCAACCTGATCCACGCACACCAGCATCGCGAAGGGTATCGCACTGAATAATGCAGTGGTCCAGAAATCGGAGCCACCCGAAGCTGATTCTTCGCTTCCATTGTTCTGTCTCTGCCTCATGTTGTATTTTCAGACAAAACAGCACACAGCCTCGACCATGTGTTTTGCAGATCCCAGGTAACACCGGCGGGAGACAGGGAGCATGTAACCTCACAGCAGTTTCGCTGCTCCTCTCTTGTCTCTTCCTTAACTTGTGGGTCTGCAAAACAGGGCTGGAAATCTTGCAAAGACTGAGACATCTGCTCCGCTTATCTCAGATCTGAAGGCAGAATGCAGGTGTGTAACTGCTCAGAGTAAATCTAGCTTAACTATGTTGTTCAGGGATTAAAATGGTTTCAACATTACAGCGTGATTTTAGCAGGGACAGCATCAGTTTCGTGCTCCCCCCAGCCAGCTTGTTATGTTTCAGTAGTGTCTGTTTTCAGAGATTCGTGCAATGTCAAACAAGTCGCCATCACCTTTGCTGCTGTGTGGAGAGTGGCAAAAACCTCCTGTCAGGAAGAGCCCTCCATCCCCTGAGGCTATGCTTTTCATGGGCTGACCATCCTCCCTGCACAGCCATGGCTTCTGTTTACCTGCCACGTTCGTGCCCTGCAGGACAGTTTTCCAGCAATTCTCCCCAGCAGAGCAGCCTTCAGGTGCAATCTCAGTGCCTGGAGTAATGATGTTTGAAGGTTAATGTTTCATGAAAATATCAAAGCGTTTCTGCCCCTCAGCTTTACTGCTGACTGCGGCAAAAGCTGAGGGTGTTTCTTCTTGTTTGTTGTGGTCTAATAGTAATCTGCTTGGCAGCCTGATGCTTGTTTCTATCCAGGGTTTAATCTACCAGACAGAACTGAAGTGAAATACGAGCTGTGGGTGCGGTCATCTTTGGAAGGTGAGGGACTATGGATGTCTCTTTCTCCCTGAAAATTCTCCTGGCTGTTCAAGGAATATCTGGGGCTGTGTCATTAGGCTGTATTTAGCTGAAGGTGTAATCAACAGGCCAGGAACGAGGGGTCTGTGCAAGTGCCAGAAGGGCAAAAGCCAAAATATTTATCTTTTGCATACCTCTTACAGGTTTTGTTTCTGTACACAATGTGGGAGGAAAAAAAAGGTTCCATAAAAATAAAATTCCTGCATTATAAAAATACTCCAAACTGACAAGGATCTGATAAACCACCAGTAGCACTACTCAAAAGGCAGGGGGACGGCACAGACGGAGGGAGAATGAGGTGATACTTCATCAGAGATGCTGCTGGCTTTGCTCATGGAACACTCGAGGCATCCGATTAAGACACAGCAAGTGATCATGGTTTTTCTTTATCCTCAGATGGATGGGCAACTGATTGTCTCTGCAGAGAAAGGGAGAGACTGGGGAGAAGGAGCACAGTCGGTTCCTCCAAGCTGTATGCTAGCGGTCGCTTGCCCAGCTGTCTGAGTGTCACTGGGTGTTGGAGTCACCCCCCAGCAGCTGAATATCGGATTCGGGAGCCTCATTTCGCCCATCCTGCACCATCCTCCTTTTCTCCACCTTCCTGCCACTTCCCAGACTGACATTACTACACACGTGCTAGCGCCTGCCCGATCCGGCTACCCTTTCTCCTGTAAGTAAAACCATCCTAGTGCATTACTAAATGCATTGTACAAATTGTTCCTGTGCAGAAAACTCGCTTTATCTGGTTCTGTCACTGGTGAGCTGAAAAATTAAATGGCTGCTATAAAATGTGAAATACTGGGTTTACAAATTAGATTTTGTGTGGGAGAGAAGAAAGGCTGGCTGAAATACTTTTTTCATGTTCTTCGTGTATCATTTTCAAGCTTGAATTGATGAATGTGATACAGTTTGATAGCTAAAAACATCGTACCGGTTTTGTGGTGGAAAATGTTATTAAAATGAAAATAAATATGGGTCTCTGTACATAGGTGAGAGAGAAAGCGCACAAGGGAATGCTTGAAGTGAATAGGTTTGGAAGCTTTTCAGGCAGGAAGAAAACCCAGTTGGCTTACATGCAGCACACGTTGGTTTAAAATATATTTCAGGCTTTGCATATGTTTTGGACTATTTAGCTGAAAATGAGATACTGCATCAAATGAGAATCTCAAAAGTACTGAACAAATGCTACAGGCTCAACACTTTGAAATGTAAATACAACCACAATAACGATACCTACATGGGGTAATAAAGAGGTAAAAGGAGACACGCCTTCCAGAAAGTTAAGAAAGAGCACCTGGGGCAGGTCAGAAGGACGGGAGCAGCAATGGCAAATAGAATAAAGGTTTTTAACATCCTACAGTTCCACACAGGACTTGAATCCATCCAATCCAGAACCTGCTCCCCAGGGAGTCACAACATGCTGTTTCAGTGCTACCCAAAAAGCACAATGCATCTCGCTGATGGTGATACCGAGGGGATTTCGGGTGGGTTAGGTGAGGGTATCTGCCTGATCCTCACTTGTCACAAGTGTATGCCTTAGAGCCTGAGAGTTGCTGTAGTGGCTGAGCATTAATTAGGTCAGATGTGAACTATTTCATTATTGGCCAACCAACAGAGCTGGAGCTGGCTTTAGGTTTCTCAAAGTCCCTGTCATTCAAACTGTGAAGTTCATTTAGAGAGCCATTCTCTTCTGGAAACCTTGGGCAGGAAAAACCTTCCTTAAAAGCATCCCCAATTCTAAAGTAGTTTCAACAGTTATGTCAGAAAGCTGTGCCTCATGAGGGAAATTCAAAAATTGGTTGAAAGGCAGGCATTGGTGATAGAAAATAAGTTATTTACACCTTAATCACTCCCAAAATCACTGCAGAGAGAGGTCACAGTGCTATGGCCTGGTTATTTGGAAGATGGTGAGTGAGGGGAAACATTCAAAATTTGCAAATACAAAGAGGATGGCTGATGTACATCACCTCGGAGTAACGAGCAGACCCAGCTCTGAAGGTGCAGGCTACTCCAAAGACGGCAGTGTTCCGACCTGTAGCAGCTCAAGCTGTAACACACCCGTGTCCAAGCGAGGTCTCCGGTGCCTGGGCTTAAAACCAAGGTGTTGGGTACCTGTGTGGGAGCGGGTACCCAGCGCGTGGGCAGAGCGATGGTTTGGAAATCTCGTTACCACTGGGTGGAGCTGAAGCCCTTTTTGTTCAAACTGCTCCTTTCGTAACTTCGTCGTCGAGAAAAATTGTGAATCAGGCTGTTTACGGATCGATTTGGAGAGCTCGTTATACCGATGACCTCATTCTGCTGGAAGGGAGGTCAGTGAACGTATCTGGGGAGGGAAGTGGGGGTTCTCCAACAGCACGCAGTTGTTTGACCTACGTGTCAGGCACAGCCAGGGCTTGTGATGAATTTGTAACGCCGTCAGACAGTCGTATAAAATCACTGTTGTCTTTAAACGCCTGTAATAACCAGCCAGAGGCTCTGACCTGAGTAAGTGATGGGAAAGTACAGATGAAAGAAACTTCGCAGGGAGAGGAATGTGTGTGTTAATGTTTTGTTTCTCAGCTCAGCTTTTCTGCTCGAAATGAAACCGAGTGGCAGCACCAGATCCATAAAGGACAGGACGAGAGCTTGGATTGGGATAGACATAAGGAAAACGGGGCTTGTTTTGAAAACATTCCAAGCAGATGGGCAGGGCAGCAGGAGGGTGAAAGCAGTTGTCTAGATGACTTGGTTCTTTGCCCTTCTCCACTTAGTAAGGCTCCAGTTCCCTGTCTTCCACCTGCAGCCAGGCTCCCCTTATCTCATTCTGATTTCCCCGTGCTTTGCTCACTGCCTGTTCCCCTCGCTGGCTCACACCACGGCCTAGTCTCCAAGTCTGGCAGCTTGTGCAGTGGGGATTATCATCCAGCAGGAACTGCGGCTTCAAGCTGTAGTGCTATGGAGGTCGGCGGACAGAGCTGCGCCGCAGACAGCTCTAGGTGTAGGTGTTGACCGGCACATGCTTGCGTTACCTTGATTTATGCTGTTCGGGCCACGAAGGGACATTTGCGTGGCAAACGGCCGTGACCGTGGAAGACCCAGCTCTCCTCTTGTGCCTTGTTATTGCTCTTCTGGAGGCTGCAGTCTGCGTTGTGTGCGGGCAGATTGTGCCCCAGCCCATGTTGGACAAGGTCCGTGGAGTGATTTGAAGTGCTGATGGAAGTGGTGAGTGGTAACTCCTCCGGCTGTGTCCAGAGCACGAGAGAATGCTCACAGGATGTCATGGGCCCGGCTGCGGGGTGGTAAGTCCCAGCTGGCAGATGCTGACGGACAACTATGAAGCAGAACATCAGCGCAGCCCGAACGACACCTGTCACAGGCCCTGGGAGATGGGACAGCTCGCTTGGCAGGAAAGCTCTTCCGGTCGCTAATAGGAAGCCCTGCTGACACAGCTTTGCTGGTACAGGTACAGCTGGGAGGATACTGTGGCATGGAAACATCCCATGTTTCCACTTGAAATAATTCTGAACATTTTCAGGATGTCTGAGGTTTTCCTGTTATTCGCTGACACACCCCATCACCAGTCTCACCTGCCTGCTCCTGCCATTCCTTCTCTTCTTTGCAAACCCATGTCGGAATTGGCGCGCAGGGTGCACCCCAAGCACTGAAGGCTCCTGGCACCGCTCTTGAATACGCTAGGCAAGTCAGACATCCCTGACTGTGATCCATATTTCCTCTGTACTTTTTCTGCTCTGCCCTGGGTCTCTGCTGATATAATTAGAGTAGACCAGCATAATAAATCATTAGACCGTGACATAAACCACATGTAATACACCTTATCGATTGAAACAGGTAGTGGGATCTTCTGATATCATAAACAAGCTGTGATAAGAGGGTGGTGTGATTGTAATCTGTGCATCTATTCCCTGTCCCGTGTGATGATGAAAAGGGGTAATTATTACACTTGTTAATAATTTAGGAAGCTAAGCAACAGCACCTGGAAATTAGGTGTCAATTTTGCAAGATTTCCACAGAATGAATAAGGACGAAAAATAGGTCAGGCAAAGTTATCCTTTTGTCATTTTAGAGAGGGGGTATTTTTAGTAGAAGAAAATACTTTCCCTAAGCAGGTACGCATAACAGATGAGCTTTATTGCACATGATTGCTCTAGGCTTGGCAGGTCACTGGTGCTTTCCACAGACGCTGGGCAAGGCGTCAGTTCGTGGGTGAGTACCTGTGCTGGCACTCTGCTTATTCCAAGGGTCGTCGTCGTTTTCTCCTTGGCTGAGGGATGTTGTAAATCCACAGGGCTGTGTTCTGCCATAGGTCCGGTTAGTTCCCGATAGTCATTTCCCGGAGCAAGCATCCTAAACCAGCGTTTTTCTGTGATTTCAGTGCTGAAGAAAATCTGGGAGACACGCTCGCATGCTCATACTCTGTGAGACAACGGGCGCGTGAGCACTGCAGAAAGTTTGTGCTGATACACAGTTGAATGGGCTGTGACAGACACAAAAAGTCATAAAAAAGATTTGCAGTGCTGCGCTCTGTGCTGTCTGCTTTGCTGTAGCTTTTATCACTGGAGTATTTCTCTCTTTCAGGGTGTAATTCCCTCATCTCCCTTTAGTTTGACAATGTGGATCATGGGTCTTTAAAATTGCTTTCAACGAGCATTATTGTTATTAATGTTAAAGAACAGTATTTAAAATTTGAAGGCAAGTTGAAAAGAAGAGTTGTGACACAGGGCGTGTATGTTTAACAGTAATAATGTTAAAAGCAAAACTCCTCTTTGTAAAAATGTGCCATTACAATTCCAGCCAAGGAAGGACCGCTTTTAAAATTAAACACTTACGTTCTTAAATCAAACTGCTCAATAGCTTTTCAGTATTCAGCAGCCCAGTATGTATATAGCACCAATTAATTGCTCTGCCTTGTGTGATATTTATTCTCCTGGGTAGCTCAAGGACCTTTGCAACTGCTCTTTTCGAGCTTTGTGGTGAGCAGGGCTGTTGTGGTCTGAAAAATAAGCCGTCAGACCGCATATCACCAAACCACTTATTACCAAAATAGAAGCCGCGTGCCTTCCTCACTCTGCATTCACCTCTACAACAAGAGCAGCATGTCTCTGGAAGAGTAGTTGGGCCTACCTTACAGGACAGAGTAGACTCATCTCTGATCAGCTGCATTAGTTTTTACGGACATCAGGGGTTGATGAGGCACATTTTTTTTGTCCCAAAGCATCCCAACAGTGTGAAGTTTGTATGTATTCTAAGTGCATGCAGGGTGAATATTTAGCCAAGCGAAGGCTGGGGTTGGGAGTGGTACCAGTGTCGTAGGTTTTCATTCTTTAAATGAAAAGAGGATGGCACAGTGACAGTAACTAGAGATCTCAGATGGAGTGTGGAGACAGACCAAGGAAGAAGAAGGTACACCAACTCCTGTTGCCTTTCCCTTATAGGGGAGGGAACGTTTCCTGGGGTAAAAAAGCACATGGAGGAGGGTTTTCCCTCTATGCCATCACCTAAACCAGTGCAATCCATAAGTGCATCACTTGTTTTCCCGAATTCTGATAAGCTTGAGCCATTTTATATTTCATATTTGAGTTCGTCATATCGCTCTGTGTTCTGGAAAGATATAACAGTATTGAGTCATGTTTCTAAAAAACCATCTTTTCCTGCAGCTTTTGGATTTTACCGTAGGGAGGTGTAAGGCATTAGAAGCTCCCTTACTTCACAGCTGATATGTGCTTTTACAGCCTCAGTTCTTCCGAGCAGTGGGAGTGTACCTTCTACATTATAGAAACCCTATGTACACAACAGCGTACATAGATGCCGGTGGCAGGATTCCTGCACAACGTGTGTGTGTTTACACTGACAGAGATCTCAGGGTTGGTTTTATTTTTGAAACCGTATCATTATTTCAGTACTGTGGTACACAAGTGCTGATTCTGAGATGCCTTTTTTAAGTTTCTAGTTATGAGTGCAACTCTGATAGCTTCTCTTGTCAAGAAGGATGTACCGGATGACTGTTTATCTAGAAAGACCAGTATTCCCTCTTGGCCCCACGAAGGAGCACCCAGTACTGGCTGGTGTTACTGCAGTGAAAATATGAACGAGTTTTATACATTTTATTACAGGAACCATTAAATTCATCCAGTCAGTATCAATATTGTCTCAGTAAGTGTCATTTTAGTGTTTGGTCAACCTCAGGCCTTGGGTTAACTTTCTGTGCCAACCGGGTTTGCATAATACATAAATACACCGGTACCTGCAATAATGTCATGTATTCCTTCCTGAATGCATTACGGGCTCTTAAGCACTTAATCAAATTCTTTAGGATTATCTTCTGCATCCTCTTCTTAGGCAGGTTTGTATACCAGCTTGATCATTTTTATCTACGAGTGCTTTTTAACCTGAGCACATACGGGACTTTCTGTACTGCCGTCACAAATCCCGTGTAGGTGCATCTGCTCTTCAGAGTGCAGCTTGCCACGTGCTCCCATTTGGAAGAGTATTAGGGCTTCTTTTGGTTTGAAGTAGACACAAGGATATTTTTATATTCTTGATAAAATTACTCTGCATACTATTACTGTAGCTATATTTCAGTTCATTCCTGTTCATTTATTTACATGGTTATAAAACTTTTTTGGTTTTTTTTCAGTCTTCTACTTGTAAACATTTGAGGATAGCCAAGAAAAAAATGCCATGTACCACAAATTTTCTGTCTGTATGTTTGTGCATTTGGTTTGGTCTTAAATTGCTTTCCAGTTTGTAGCGAGTGCAACGCATTGCTGCAAACGGCTTGCTTTTGGCAGGCGTGACACTGAACCCTTGTACTGCTCCCTTTCCGTGTGTTATGGTGGCTTTGTTTTTTACTCCCATTGCAAATAAAACTTTTTCCCTCCCTTTAGCTACCCTAACATTCTGCCTTCACACTCTGGGATGTGTTTTTAACCTGAATCACTGTCGTTCTCCTCGTTCTCGTTAAGTACTTCTGTATGAAATGGCTGCAGCCTCCCATCGTGCTCTGTTGTTAGCCGTGTCCAGCTGGCAGGCGTGGTTTGTCCTTCTGTCTGTACGTGGCAGGATCTGAGTCAATAGGATATGTGGCATTGTACGTGGTACTTCAAACATCCCTGGCAACTCCAACCCTTTTTATCACGGAAGGTGAAAAAGTGAGTAGTTGTGACTGTATGTGGAACATAAACGTATGCTTCTAAGTTGCACAATAGCTTCTATAAGAGAGAAAATAGTACTGAGGTATTATCCATCTAAAAGTCTCCTTACTCTGGATAACCCATCTTACCCGAGTCCTCTCTCATCTCTCCTGTGACGTTTTGCTGGTGCCAGACTCCGCTCTGTCACACAGAGGGCATGCGGCCAGCAGTTCAGACCTCTCACATCGAGGAGGTGGCTGCTGGTGTTACCTCAGGCTGCGTAAACAAGCGCACGCTGTCCACGTGTTTTAAAATGTGAAAAATCAGCAGTAATTGATGACAAATTGTTCCTTTCACCTCACATTAGTGAGCTGGTAATTCCTCTATACAAACACAGACTTTTTTGGGTCATGCAACTTTTATCTGTTATCGTTTTTATCTCCTGCAAGCAACGGGCCCGGATGAGCGTGCATGGCAAACACAGGGCTCGGCAAACAAACACTGTGTTACGCGAATGAAAACTCCAGTTTGTTCCTTGAGCATCGGCACATCTTCTGCGGCTGTTTCTAACTGGAACTGCACAGCAGAGGTAGAAAGGGGCTAATAGGATACAGCTGGCTTAAAGCTCTTGTATTATTCGGCAGCTTTAAGATCATGTGAAGGCCTAATCTGCCTGAGCTACAATTCTGTATTTCCCTCTTTGTTGCTTTGTTTTACCTAACTTTTGTTTTAAACATTTCCAGTTTATTTTTGAAAAAAAGAGATTTATGCAATGAAGAAATCGTTGTACTTCTGAAAGTTAGAGATTATCTGCCATCAGATCCACCACCTGTCATGGCCTTGAGCCAAGTGGTCATGGACAAAACTCCAGGGAAGACCACTTCTGGATCAAGTGTAGAGATGCTTTGACATTCTTCTGTTTTCATAGATTGAATCTGAACTTTGTGAAGTTTTTGTTTTGCTTTAAAAATATAGGAGAAATGAGATAGAGGAACCTTTTATTACTAATATTCATGCTTGCACTTACTTTACTCTCTCATAAGCACAGAGTTGTTGAAATCTGGGTTAATCCAAACTGGAAACCTCCCCCCATATGGTATAAAATCCACCCTGTATCCTTCTCTCTCAGTTAAACATGGTGTAGTCCCAACTGTGTGGATTCTTCAAGTACTGAATGGATCCTAGAAAATCTTTAAGAGCCAGTTATCTCTGAAACCTGAGCTAGATGAAGCACAGTCACCTCCATGAGGACTCGGACACTGGAAGATAGAACCTGTAGGAAATTCCTTCCAAATTTGAAGTGTTAGCCGTGCTAGCAGTCAGAGTAGGCAAGGGCACTAGACTTCAGATGTGAGCGTGTCTGGTAAAACTGCAAGGAGTAGGGGTTCTTACTCTTGCGTGACTTTAGGATATTCATATTCTGCTTTCCTGATGCTATTTTGTGGAAATCTTGGAAAATTTTATAGCTTCACGAAACAAAGGCGGCAAAAGCCGTCAAAGACGTGTAGTGCCTTCTTTCTTTCTGGTTAATATGAAAATAAGAAACCAGAGGTAGCCAGGTATTTTTACCAGCCTTTTTTGTAGTCTTAATAGCCTCATCCCAACCCTGCTGAAGTCACGTAGCTGGATTTACACCCTGCCAGGCACAGGCCTGGGCCTGCCTTTACGCCCAGATTCATCTCCCAAGCTTGGTGTTTACACATCAGCTTGTGCTCAGGAATAAAGCTTTGATGTCTTACACACGGGGACAGCATTGGAGCTGTCGTTCCCGTGTCAGGCATCGGCAGAGCCACAGTGCTGGCCAGGCCACGGCTGATATCCCTGCCTTGATTCCTTGTCAGCGTATGTAGATGTTTTCCGTTTCCCCTTCAGCCAGGCTAGCAGCGCGTGCAAAGATGAGATACAGGACATGGAGCTCAGCAGGGGTAATCCTGCCCTGAGACCCGCTAGTATTCCAGGACAAAGCCAAGCAGTTCTAAAGCTGCTTGGCTGTGGAAGGATTTCCCAGGTGTCGGGAGAGTCCTGGGAAGGAGGGTGCAGCTGTGTAGACAGCTGGGACTGACCCTCATTTCTCCTCCAACACAGGAAAGGGCAGGCAGTGAAAAGGCCATGGCTGGAGCACTGCTGCATTCTGCAGATTCCCCGAGGGCCACTGCAGCTAAAACAACTTTAATGTGCTCCGTGGGTCCCATCTGCTGTCTGCGACACAAGGAATCGGGTAATCGCTGCGAGGCCTGTCTGTCCTTCGTGGGGATAGGCTGGGCAGCATGGCAGGGGCTGGGTGAGGAGCCTGGGGTGTCTGGACAAGCCTGTGGAGCTGCCGCCGGACTTTGCTGCGCTCTGATTTTGCTCAGCAGCAAGGCACTGCGATGCCAAAGGGTGCTGGGGCGGAAAATCCCTCCGCAGTGCCCAGCCCGCTCCTCTGAGCAGAGAGGAGAGGGAGACGGTAGGGACAGCGTGATGGGCTGCCCACTGACACGGGGGTGCTGGGTCAGATTTGAGACGTACCAACTCCGATGGTACCCCCCTTTAACTAACATGCTCAAAAATGATCACCTTTTATGGATTTGGAAAATGAATTGAGTCAGCACAATGGTGAATGATCTGTGAGACAGTGTTGTTTGGAGTCCAAGTATTGTCTGCATTTATTTTCTGGCACATGATTATACATTTTCGTGGCTAATTCTTCAGCTTTTGAGTGTTGTCTGCCTCCTTTATTTGCACCACCGAATCCTGGGTTGAAAATAAAGCTGGTGAAAAATAACGTTGGTGATGTGTACGTCCACGTGTCTTCCAGAAATGCCACAAAACATACCATCCCACTGCCGTTTCTACGAATGTATTTGGAACGCAGTGAGAGAAAGGGGCAATAGTTACCATCATCTTCTGTCTCGACATACTGCAATAAAAAAATCAGGGAACTGAACGGTGAAACGCAGAACACTCCAAAGACTAAAACATGCACTACTACTCTTAGTATGTAGTTAAGCATAAGAATCACACTTAATGCAATAATTTCCTGCATCCCTTCAAATGCAGGTGAGTAGGCTTCAGGAAGGTGATGCAGAGGTTAGTTTACAGAGGTGTTAATGTGCCCACTACACCAAATTCTGTAGGGTACGCATTCCTGACAGTGTTGTGGTTCTTACTGAAACCTTTCTGAGGCAAATGAAGGGTCATGCTGATAAAAATACCATCATAGCAAGTTTATTCTTTGTTTAAAAGTGAAAATTCTTATATTATCTGGCTTTATTTTCTGATCAGAAGAGAGTTATGTACATTTTCTAACAGAATTAGGGTATTGATTTCCAGAGTTATACTCCAAGGTCCTTTTAGTATACTCTTAAAACTCAGCTGAGACATGGTAACTAGCCAAGTGCGTGCAGTCGCGTTGTTACAAACTTAAATGGAATGGATTAGATGAAACCATCTTCACTAACTTGTTTTACAGCACTGATTAATATAAAAATTATAATTATCAATAGCATAATTTTCCAATGGTAAATCTATTTGTGCACATGGCATTTTTAAAGACAGCTTATTGAGAAAGTAAGTAAGAATTTATGCACATATTTGGTTATTCCAAAAGATTCAGGAGGAAGATACCCTCTAATTGAGATTCCATAGATCTTGGCTTCCTAAAAATTTATCTAGTTTTCCATGTCCCATTGCAGCATATCCAGTATGTTAGCTCCAATGGAGGAACATACTTCAGACAGTGTTCTGCTCTAAGGCACAAGATTTGTCCCTTGGTCAGAGACTTTATGCCGTGATCACTGCCGATTTTTACTACCCATAGTTTGCGTTCCCGATGCACAAACCAGCAGAAAGATCACTGAGAATAATTCCATGGCTTCTTTGGGAGGAATTTTAATTTTTTATTGATGAAAAGTCATTGGTCACATCTGAGGGTCCTGTTTAGAACTTTATGGGCATTAAATCAACCCGTTTGCTTCTTGTCTAGTATGTGTGCGGAGTCAGTTGTGCCCTAGCAGCAAAACCACTGTGCTTGTGACTGGGGTGAACCGCAGAGGGGTTTCAGGGATCGCTGGGCTCATCTGCTCTGGACGGACTCATCTGCCTGTCAGGACTACTCTTATCTCCATAATAATTTCTCATTTTTAACTCTCTGTGATGCTTTTTTTCCCACCAGATTCATTTAACTGGAGACCTGGGTTTCCATTTTTTCTGTGCAATACCACCCTTAGGTACGCTGTCTGCATTAAGACTTGCATTTTCAAAGGTTCTGTATTTTTGACTGTTTCCCATTACAGTTGTATAGAAATGCGTAGTCAGTTAAAAATGTCCGTGCACTGAGACTATTTCAAGTTGTATACATACATAAAACTTAGAGTCTATATTTCCTGATTTTCATGTTTAGTGAAAGGCAGTTGAGAGAATACCCCTGTTTCACTTTTTACTCAAGTCATCTCCTCAGTATTGTATTAAAGCCTGTGGTTCAAAACTCTTGACCTAAGTAAAAAAGCATTAGCTGTTTGTCACAGTTAAATCTCACTGAGATGCTTGTATTCTGGGAATAAAAGGCCCTGCCACAGCTGTGTTGAAAACAGCACACTGGGTTTTTCAAAGACCTTCACCTGAAAAGACCTTCACCTTGCGACCTCTGAGATCTGACTGTTATTTAGCAAGTTCAAGTCAAGGTTTGCTTTGTGTTCTTAAAGGTTTTTAATAACACAGGACTCTGATCCTCAGTTTTATTCCTCCTCTTCTATCATATTGCAGCAGAAGTTCTGGAGAGCAGCATGTCCTGGGAGGGGGAAGCCATGACCTGCAAGATGACAATCAATAGCATCTGACAGTCATTTGAGCCCCCAAATCCCCTGTGTGGCTTGCTGTCACTGATGAGGCTGACACCTCAGATTTCAGACCCAGGAGCTCTGCAGTCTACATGTTACTCACCTCATTTAGTCACCAAATCGCACTACCCAGCTGCTGCTTTGGTAAAGCACAAGGTTTTTATTGATATGCTTGGGGTTTTTCCTGGGTGAATGACTATAGCTTGCTTCACAGGGAATCACTAACTGGGTTTGAGAAGTAAGTTTTAAAATGCCTGCTGATATTTCAAGTAGCCTGATGTTCAGGCTACAATGATGCTGAGTTTCTACAGAACATAAAACTCAGTGTAAATACCCTGTGACTTCTGTAGTACAGTAAATCTGCACCCTAGCTAAGCCACTAGATTGCTTTTGCTATCGGTGTCATTAGGTGAGCTTGCTGGGCCTCGGTATCTCGGTATCTCTCAAGTGAGGAACCTGATGTAACAAACACACTGTTAGCAAGCGAGGCAGCATCAAGGCAAGTCTTAGGCAATGAGATGTGACAGTGTGTGTAGTGCCAGGATATCCCTACGCAGTGTGAGTGAGGTGCTAGGCAGTGAGCCGACAGCCCGCTCTCGCAAGCACCTGACAAATGGTCTGTTTCTTGATGTGCTTTCTTAGGACGAAAAAAACCCCAAAAGCTTCAGTGTAAATAAACAGGAGCAGAGCTTTTCCAGAAAGAAAGCCTCTCAGATCTGATTCAATCTCAATTAGTTTTTTTCTCCTAACTTCGCTCTTCAGTACATTCCAGGGTTGATTATTCTGTTGACCAAACAGAATAGACAAGGGAGCAGAAATAATGATCAAAATTATTGTGGAAAGTACCTTGAGATTCTAAGTGGAGAGGAAGGGTGATAGCAAGCTGTCTCCCACTTGTAAGATTCCCCGTAATATCCTTCTCTTTGCAAATCTGGGATACTTGGGAGCTCTGCAGATGTTGCAAGGAACGGGGGAGAAACCAGCAATCCTGTTGAGTATGATTCTTTTGCACCTTTTACTTGCCAGACATAATCTGGATAGCAGGCACTGCTGCTCAGCGATGCATTCCTTCTACTTCTGTAGTTTCTTCTCTCTTCGCATGAGTGTGTGTGGGAGCGGGGATTAGTGTGTAGCCATATGGGAGGGAGCTAAAGGCAGAACAGTTTTAGTGAGCCGTGCTGCGGGAGCAGTTAGGAGACAGCAAAGGGAGCAGGAAATGATGGAGGAGGGGAGAGGGCTCCAGTGACGCTTAATGGAAGTGATGCAGAATTTCCCCAAGGACCCGGGGGCTGAGGACACGAAGGCTGTGACCCTTCCACATGCCTCGCAGACCCCAGCCAAAGGGGCACTTTAAGTAATTCATCAATGCAAACTCTAGAATGTCTTTTTCCTACTTCATAGGATTTTTCCACTGCAAAGGAGGAGAAGGATGTGCATTGCTTAATGGGAAACTGAAACGAAGATTGTTTCTTTGCTCTTTCTTCTGTAAAACAGCAGGCTGGATCACAGCTTTATGCTTATAATATATTAAAGCAGGGGATCAGCTACCTTTAAAGACATCATTCCTCCTCCCTGGGTACCAAGAGCCTGGAAACACCTAAAATGAAAGGTAGGGGAAAGGTAAGTGGGTTGGAAGGGGGTGGGTTGTGTGGGAGCAAGCCAGGACTTTATATTGTCCCCATTTCCTTTTTCTAAGACCAAATCCTCATCTATAATATTACCGAGGCAGCTGCAGACTTAATGACCCGGCATTCCAGCAGTGACCCATCCGTACTCAGGTTAAGCAGGATGTCGCTATATCAGCATTTGTGTTTCTGCACAGAACCTCCAAGATAAAAACCCTGACACCCAAATCATCCCCTGCTTTTCATCTATAGAAGGAAATCTCAGCAACAGAATTCCTCAGATTGCCTCAGATCAACAAGAAGGAGATGACCCACTGAAATCTGGCATATCCTCTGGGATCTGTGGGAGCCAAGGACAGTTTTCCCCAGGCAGGGAGCTTTTCCAGCCAGCTCCCTAGCTGCACGGTCTTTCTGTGAGACACTACATGGGAACTATGCACAAGAGATAATACAGTCCTCTGCCAATTAATTTTTCCTGGCGCATTTCCATGGGCCTGAAGAGCAGAAAACATGTGAAGTAGGAGGCAAGATCTGTGCCTGTGTATTTTCCTGAAAAGCTAGCTCTGTTTCACACAGCTGCTGGTGGTTCTCTCCCTGTATATTTTTCCTAATGAAAGCAGAAGTATAAAGTTAATTTTTTTCCCCTAAGGATGTTTCTTGAGCTATTATGCATATTCTGTTATTGTTCTGCAGGCGTTGCCTGCTTTATCTCACACGGGCATTTTTATTCCCTTTATTCTTACAGGTCAATAGACCAGCTAGTCGGTCTAATTGCCCTCATTCTGTTCTGCTGCTTTCGACAGATAAGGGCTGTAAAACAGGGTAGTGTCTTGTCAGTATACTTCAAACCTCCTGCCCTGTAAGCATCCCTCCAACCTGCTGCCTTTTCTCACGGCTCATTGTGCAGCAATTGGTTTAAATACCCGTCTCCAGTTACTTAATAGAAAGAAACCAACAGAAGAAATTGCTTTAATTGAAATGGAAAAGCCTCGAAAGGTGTTCCTACCTGTATGAATCCAAACCACAAGCTTGCAACTCATATGGGATTAGAGGATACAAGGGAGAAACTGAAGACCTTGTTCATAAAATCCTTTCTTAATGTTCTTTTTCCAAACACACAGTGACATAAATTTCACATACGCATGTGCTTGTTCCCTCTGACTCAGAACAAAAGTAGTAGTCTGGCTTTTTAATGATATAAATGACTGATAATAATAAACCAAAGAATAGAACCAAGGACTGTTAATCTCGAGGGTCTTCTCTACCTCCAACAGTAGCCTACATAAAATGGCACAGCAGAAGGCATGATGAACCCCAATTTTATGCAAAATACATAAATGAGAGAACTTTCTCCAGTCAGCGATCAGTTTACACTGTGAAGCATCACTGACACCAGTGCTTGCAGTTCTTCTCCCTGTCAGCATGTCCTTATTGCACATGTACATGTCTAATCCTTAAAAAAATCACCTAAGCTTTTTGTTTCACCTG
>NW_010249996.1:31041-39804 GCF_000690775.1 Eurypyga helias
AGCACGGAGTTACAGAGCCAAAGTGGTATATTGCAATTCCATGTATCTAAAGAGAGTTCATGCAAACTTCTGTTGTCTCTTCATTTGACGAGGTGTTTTCTCTTTCTCATAGGACGTGACAGGGTGTAAAATATGTTTGATTTGCTTCCCAGCTCCAGCAAAGCCTCCCTGCTGTGTAAAGGTGTAGAGAGGTTTCCTTAGGCCTTGCACTGCCTGGCCCCTCTCTTCCAAAGGAGTAGGACAGAGTCTTCACCAAGCTGCTGTTCTCAGCCTCCATCAAGCTGGGAAGCTGCCACAAAAGCAGAGGCCATGCCAGGAGCTGTGTGGCCACGCTCCCCTGAGGAGAACAGAGCAAAGCTGGAGCCAGAAGATAGCCCTGAGTGAGGGAATTGTGATGGGCTGGGGAGCACACTCTGCCTGAAGGCCTAGGTGCCCCCTCTTGCCTTGGCAAGCCCACTGTGTGCTCCAGATCGGTGATACTGTGTGCTGGCGAAAACAGGGTGCGCTTTTGGGTCTTTGGAGTAGCAGCTGTCGCTGTCTGTACGTTTATGTACCTACGAGTGCGTTGGCCACTCTTTTCACTGGATGACGATGATAATGCAGATGTTTGTCTCTAATTCTCATCTGTAGGTCAAAGCACTTAAATGCACTGGTTTTAGTTCCTCCTGTGTTACAGTCTTCTCTTGTGATTTTTTTGGGTTCTTCTTCCTAATCCTCTTCTGATAATTTTTTAATCCAGAAGACAAAATGCAAAATAATATTTAAGCTCAGGATATATGGCTGAAAGTACTATTGTATTTTTTGTGGTTTCCATATTTTTGTTTAGTTGCATAGTGCTACTACCCGATTCCACTTTTTTGGAATATGCCTGTAATTGAGGTCTACTGTGTGCTTAATTTTAAGTCCTTCTTCAAAAATCCTCCCCCATCCCAAATCAGCATTTCATCATGTTTCTCTTATCTTCATAAAACCTACACAAGCTGCTGTTGATTTAGACAGAGGTTCCCAAATTAATTTTGCCTGGATGGTATGTAGAAGTCATGATTGTCCTGGTAGGAGCAACTGTAGTAGTTTCCATGCAGGCGAGGGCATCTCCTGTTCCTTCTTCTTTTTTCCCCTGTAGTTACACAAACACGTTCCCCAGAGCAGTATCCCTGTCTTGGTGCTTGTGCTGTTCTCCAGTACCTCTTCTTGTCCTCAGCACCATGCCTTGACCTGCATGGACAGTACCAAACTTCATCACTTTATCCAGCTATTTCTAGTCCCACTGGCAAATTGGTATCCAATGCTCTCTGTGGTTTACAAATTATCACTTGGGAATCCCATGTAAAACGTGTTCCGTTTTGGCAGCCTTCTTCCTGGAAGGCAGATTTGAGCCTTATCTTCTCAATTATCAAGCTGAGAGAATAGGGACTGTTACTTAGGACAAGTGACCTTATTCATTGAATATAAGCTTTTCTGATGAAAGCCAAGGTGTTTTTTCAGCATGGATACTATAGGGCTGTGAAAATGTTGTGATTACCTTTCCTGTTTAAAATGAAATTTTGAAAAGTCTCTATATTTACATTGGTATGAAAAGTGTCTCATGGTTTGAGAGAAAATTTGGATCTAGAAACCTGGATGAATTTCATACATGGGTTTTTCAGTTCTAGTAGAGAATACTGAAACCTTATGTAGATGCTGTTCTAAATGTTGTTTTGCCTTTTTCTTTTGATGTAAATGATCTTGAATAGCGTTTGTTAAGTCGTAACATTCAGCATTTTCTAGCTGTCCTCTTTCACTGAACTCAGTCATTCTGATAATCCTTGAGATGCACAGGAAAAAATTCAGTACCTTTAAAACACAGAGTACCAGAGACATCATCTCTGCCTTTTTTGTTCACCTGAAAATAAGTAACTAAAAGTATATTACAACTTGGTTCCCTAATTTTCATTTAAGCAGGTACAGAGCATAACATCAGTCTCCTTATTCATCCAACTCCAGCTCCCGAAAAGGCATTTTCCATGCAGTAGCATGATACCACAGAGATGACCAGCAGCTAAGACTTACAGAGCGAGACATAAAGACTACAACAGATGGTGGCTTGCTGCTCGGCTTATCCCAGAAGTATTCCCAAGACATTTACTTAAATGATTCTGAAAACAGTGGCTATAAAACTACCTATTTTATCTATTTTCATAATTTAAGCAGTGGATTTTTCTTAACTCTAAAGCTGAACCGGCTGACTATCCACATCCTTCATAGCAAAGCTCTTCAGTAACGGATGGCAAGGCCTTCAATGGAGCTGCACCTATTTGTACCAGCAGACATAATACTCTCAGATTTTCAGACAAGTATTATTAGCTGTGGATGAAAAGACAGTAGATTTGCTTTGTTCTGCATGATTTCTGAGAATACTTCACAGTGGTTTACAAGCCGTGCAAAGAATGCTGTTTTCCCATCTTTGTAAGCAGTAGGAATTGTAATTGCTGGGGATAGCAGAAGTGTAGTAAGCCAGCCGAAAGAGCAAAGACTAAGCAGCATAAGTACCCAGTCCAGTTCCTTCCTATGAAACTCAGGGGAATGATGAAGTGAAATCCATAATTTCTTCTATACAGGAGGAAGAAACAGTCTGTTAAACAAAGGGTTTGGTTTTTTGAGTTAAGTCCTATAGAATGGATGAGGTAATATTTTGGAATGTTTATGACAGTATTATCATTTCACTGTACCTCTACCATAACAAGTAACCAGATGCTCAGTGCATCTCTAATTCCGTTCAAGGATTTGAAGGCTGCAAGTAAACACTAAGAGACGGATTGTGACTGACCGTTCTGTGACTACAGTGGATGATGGATGCAGAGTAAAGTGCTTGCCTAATTAATGTGACCCACGTGAGGACCAGGAAGGCTGTAGTCTGGCCTGGAAGGCAGGAGCAGAGGATCTGTGAAACTGCTCTTCTTTGGTTCACCTCTGGCAGAAACGTGAGCGAGCTCTGGCTCTGTCCTTCCCCCTCCTCCATGTCTGGACATGGAGAGGCAAGTACACAGCATGTCTCAAAGGAGAGAAGCGCTAGGCTTCCCACGGCACAAGCCGTGTGGATGTGGTGCATAGGGAGGTGGTTTAGTGGTGGACTTGGCAGTGCTAGTTATCCGCTGGCCTTGATAGTCTTAATGGTCTTTTCCAACCGAAACTGTTCTGTGCTTCTAACTACTGAATTCTGGGAAGTTTCCTTGTTTTAAAGCAGAACGCTTCCTGCTTTGCCCGTGTAACATTACCTCTAATGACAATTTGAATGATTAACTGAATGGTATTAACTTAATTAGCTCCCAATTTCTTACACTCTATAATGAAACTGCATTGAATCTGTGGGTGCAGTGGTTCCTGTTCCATGGTCAAATGTAAAGATTCCCGGAAACTTGTTGAACATCTCACTAATAACATTTAATATCACAGAAAGTATGGAAAGCCAAGAGGGAGGTGGTTCTGGTTTTGAAACTTTTTTCCAGTTGTTAAACATTTTGTCAAGAAAAATTGAAAAATACTTTTTTTCTTCTCCAAAGAGCTGTTTAATCACTGCTGGAGGTTGAAAAAAGTGTGTTGGAGCAGATGGCAAGAACATAGGATTTAAGCAGGGGACAGATGTAACTATATTAGGGAGTCTGGAAGATAAATCTCTTCAAGTCTTGTGGCAGACGTGATCATTACTTTGTTTACACAGATGAAATATTACTAGTTTCAATTAACAGTTGCTGTTGTCCATATTTGGGATCTTTCACCTTCAGATGGTCATTAACACCTGTTGTAAATCATCATGTTTGTGCTACTTCCATACTGGGCATAAATCATGCAGGCATCCCAGCATCTCCATTCTTTATGGAAAACATGTAGATTTATACAACATAAAAAATGGTGTTTGCTTTCTGTTAAGCAGTTTACAAGTACTGTCTGTAATGACGTACTGTCTCCTGTGATGTATGGGAGTACAAGGAAAGCAGGAAAAGGAGGACATCTATATTCAGCTTCTGTGCTGCTAATCCGTCCCTTGCCGCTTGCCGGGACTAACAGCATTGTCCCTGTCACAACCGGCTCCTCGTAGGGCTCTAACAGAAGGCACGTTTCTGAGTTTGGTACATGTGGAGCGTAGGAAGGCAACACAGTAAAGAACAGTATTCTCTTCCTGTGGAAAAATCCGTAGGGAGACAGCAAGGAAATAACATGTTATCTGCATGTGGCTTCCTTGCTGCTGAGACATGTGGAAGAACCTTTGTTGACCTGGGGAAAACAATGCTTTGCAGATGTAAAAAGGAAGTCCTCCTAAAGGTTGTCTGTGTTCATATATATATATACACACACTTTATTTAGACTTATATATAGATTTATAGACATGTTGGGTAAATCAGAAGCTGCTGTTTAAAACCACTAAGAAAACCCCAGAAGCAGTTCAGACCGCTGTTACGCTGTTACAATTCCCACTCATCCCTTCACTAGTGCTCCATCCGAGACACAAGCAGACGCGTACCTATGGAGGTGTTCTAGCATTCACCGCAGTACCTTTAGGATTCCCACATCAGTGCAACACATCGCATTCGAGCAGCTGTGAAGCACACATCCGCTCTGCAGGACAACATTCTTGGTAATGTTTTCTTCCCCCAACTGTAAACTCTAAATATGTAGGCTGTCTAGTGTCCATTTGAACCAGATTTCTCAGGTATGGTCACTTTTATCCATTGGAATGTTTTTTACGCTTAGTTTCAAGTTTAACTGAACCAAGTAAATCTGCATTTTGTTATGACTGAAGCAGGAAGCTCATCCTCCTATTAAAGGGTAAAAGATAATATGTGTGTATCCCATATTAAGCATAAACATCCTCCAAAAGGAAGGAGGAAGATGGTGATACTTACAGCAATATTACATTTATCCGGTTCAGACTCCTGTTTTACCTCTAACAAAGGCAAGGACACCAGAGAGAATCACAGATCAAAAATGTGGGAATATGTGAGTGGAAATGGCTCAGACAACCTACCTGACTAGAACGTGGATTTTAATTGCACAGCGTAAAGTCAGACTGGGAAAGGTAAGCAGTCCAAGACCAGGAAATAACAGTGTTAAGGTGAGAGGTACTGCAACTGTGCTTCAGCACGGAGATACGATTACATGGTTTCAACAAAAAATGATACCATCTTATTCTCATAAATTGAAAAGTAATTTTAGAAATATTTTACAGTTCTTTAATGTCTCTCACCTGGAGTGCTGTGTGAATTAATTGCAGCAAGAGTCACAGAGTAACTTAGGCAAAGAGTAAGGACAGCAAATAGCACTTACGGGCTATATAAATAAAATGTTTTCTACAATATTCTCATTTTTCAGGGAACTATATGCTCTAGCAACTATCCAGTTGGAACATCTCATATCAAACTGATTTTCATCTAATGACTTTGTATGGTAATAACTGTTTCTAGATTCAGGCAATGTTAGAAGACTTTTACTTAGTGACAAGCAATTAGTAATTAATGAAGCACTAACTAGTGCTAGTGCCAAAATGTAAGCTAAACTCTTTCAAATCTTACTTACCAAAATAAGATTAAGAAGTACCTCTTCTGCAGTAGTCAGGAAGCTTGGCTGAAAGGCAACAAAACTGATTTGATTTTAGATCACTGTATGGTTTTAAACCCAGAGCTTTGTATGCAGCATGATATGTGCAGTCATAAATACATACAATTTCTATTATTTCCTTGAAATTTTTAGAATAATTTGTATTGCAATATCTATAAGCAGAGCTGATTACAGTAAAGTGACTTGCACTATACATTTTTTGATCTAAAATGCTTATGGAAGGTACAATAAACAGTGACTGTACTCCACTGGCATGTTTATAGACTTGGATTTTACAATAGCAAATGCTTTGGATTGCAGTCTCAACATTTCATTACAGCTGCTTCTGCAAACACACCACCATCGGTGCATGGAAGCATACACATTTTATGTTGCCTAATGGAAAAATGGTTTTGATCTGCGAAATTAGAAATATACGTATAAATTTCCCTCCTCTCAGTTGGTAGTTGAAGATGCAAACTGTTGCTTTCAAAAGGAAGTGTTTTATCCTGCGTGGTCTGAGGGGTTTCTATTTACAGTGAAGCCAGTTCCACTCTTGCAGAGAAGTGTAGCTTCTTTGTTGGGCAGTAATTATATAAATAATCCTTGCTAATAAAATTTGGGACAAGTATGTCTGAAAAACAACCTCTGAGATCCATAGTAATGAATTATTCAGAAGAACACTTATCTGCAGGATGGATAGACACATACCATTTCTAAATTTGTTCTCTCGGGGGAAAGCGGCAATGTCAAGTGTGATGGCCTGTGGGCCGTACAGCGTTCAGCCACATTCATTTGGAATGATTTGCGTTACCATGTTTGCTCAGGTTTGGCCCTCTGCGCCCATTCCCTCGCCGCCTGCCAGTCACAAGTGACAGCGGCTTCCTGCTACTTTTGATAGCAGGTTTCTTCATTATAACCAACTATTTTGCCCCATATTTTCATCTACTCATTTCCTCTCTTTTTAATGTTTCCTGTGATTTGAATATTTAACAGCACAGCTGCAATATTCAACTATAATCATGAATTTAAAATGCAATACTTTGTAAAATAGGGAAAATCTGTACCTATAAAATACTAAGGAACATCAGCTCTGTGTACAGAGTGGGCAGCTGAATACTGGAAGGTGGTATCTTGGGAAAAAATTTTGGAATCCTAGGGGGGAAAAAAAACCTGAAACATGGGGCTTTGGTGTAAAACGGTGGCATTTCAGCACTGAAGTGGCATTGGGTATTTCAGTTTCACAGTCTAACGTACATTCCCATTCCCTCTCATTCTTTAAAACTGTTTTTGAGATAAATGATAGTTAGACATCCAACATTTCCTGGCTTTCTCCATGTCATATTTTGACACATTGCGTGCATGACTGTTCAGGTACCAAGGAGAGATTTCTCTGAAGTGTTGCCTAGGATGCCTGTGTATTTCTTAAACCTTTGATTTAGACCCTTCTACAGTGAATAATCAGATTTCTCTCCTCCTGTATGTACTGCGTTGTACTGATGACTTTATCAATAATGCATTTGTCACTATATTGTCTTCCTACACAGCTGGATCACTCTGAATATCTTCACTACCTGCCCCACAACTGTGAGTAATTTTGTGTCTTCTACAAAGCCCTTCTCCAAGAATATTTTTAACGGTATTTACCACTCATGTCCTATCACAAAATCTTAAAAATCTGACTCTCTTGGCTTTTTAATATGCTTATGAATGACCATACATGCTCCTGTTTCATCCCTCCCAGTTTTTGGTCCATGACATTGCTTCTTCCTCACAAGCCACTGTGTAGTTTTTCTGGAAGCATTTAATGAGAGAATTTCAAAATGTCTTTCCACATTTGTCACCTAACCCCTATATCCACCACTTAACTAATGTGGTGAAGTTTGTTTTATGAGACAAAGTAGTTTGTCTCCAGCTTTAGTGAAGGAGAATAGCTCACAAATAATTTACCTTTGCTTCTCCCTTCTGAGGTGTATTTACTTCATGAAAAAAAAAAAAAAGTAGTATTTTCTTCCTATAATCTTTTGTTATTTCTGTGTTGTTGTGGTCCCTAAACCGATGTAACATTTTTTCCATTCACTAACCCACCTGCTGAAAACCTTGCAGAAGGATGGTATTTTGCATTTTATTTTCTTTCCATCTATCTTGGTTCACAATGAGTTTGACACTCATTGAGTTTGGCACGATGCCAGATCACCTTGGTAAAAAAAAAAACAAACCAACCAACCAAAGAGGAACGAATGTTCTCTTTCTAGGCACAAAGCTTTATTAAAATTGGGAAAATGGCACTGTGCCTAAAAGTAATGCCTTTCTGCTTTACTGTTGAACTTATGCCTGGTTTTTCACATCCTCCCTGCCTTATTTTCCTGTCACTGTTTTAAATGCTGGTACCATCCTTCCAGCCTGCTGTGCTCATTTCATCTGGGCCTCTCAGATAGGCTTCAGGATCCTGATACCTATGTTCTCACCAGTCTGCAACTTTACTAAAAGTCAGGCACGGCGCACAGCATATATCGGATGGCAGCGATGAGTTATATGAGCAAATTGCTGCCTCCGTCTCCCAAGGATGTGAAAGGAGCAGTAACTATCTTAATTCCATGACAGGACGAAAACAAGTCAATTCACAAATTAATGAGATTGGGTATTGTTTGCAAAGCATTCTGAATATGTATAAATACTAGCTATTAATTATTGTAATAACTCACTCGGGCTGGAGCCTCCCTGGCGGGGGGTGTAAATGGAAAAGCGGGCGATGCCAAGTCCTGTCTCCATGACGGCAGCATCGCCGGCTCTTGTGACTTTATGGCAATTCTTGCAAAGTCTGGTGGTTTTCTGAGGGCTGAAATGATGCAAACAGCTTGAAGGCCCGGCTCTCCTCTTGCACGCTAATCATTTCCCAGCGACTGTGGGAGCAGAGAAAAATAGACTAAGTCCTTTCACAGTGTTCCTTCTAAATGAATGGATTTTTTAGCAATGTGGTGCTGTTTTTTTGAGCCAGTCCCTTTCCCTGCCCCAGCTGTCTTTCCTAGGAGGGGGAGCGGCGCCTCTCGCAGAGCTGTTCGTCGTTCCGTCCCTGCGACTCCCCGTTTTCAGCGGCGGTGAGGGGCGTTATGGGTGTCACCCGCACCCCGCGCTCGGGACAGCGCTCAGCGAGGGCAAGCGGCGGCGGTGGAGCCGTGAGGAGGCACGCCG
>NW_010249997.1:0-1004 GCF_000690775.1 Eurypyga helias
AGCTCTGCCTTTCGGGGAGGGAGTTTCTTTTCGTTTTTATTTCCCGGTCGCTACCGGGAGCCGGGAGGATGAAGCACAACGGGCGGGTTCCTCCGCGTGTGCCTGTCGCTGCCGGTGGCTTGCTTTCCTTCTTTCCTTTTTTTTTTTTTCTCCCTTTCCTTTTTTATAGGCGTATGTTCCCTTTCCTAAGTTTTAATATTTCTGGTCTCGACCCCACGGCTCACTACAATATTTTTGTGGATGTAATTTTGGCGGATCCCAACCACTGGAGATTTCAGGGAGGCAAATGGGTTCCTTGCGGCAAGGCGGACACCAATGTACAAGGCAAGTTCCTCCAATTAACACTTTTCCCGACACATATGTAGGTGAGAATGATTAATTAAAGCCTTTGTGGACTGGCTCTGGCGACTTCTTAAACGACAACGGGCCAATGATGCTTTTTTTTAATTAAAAAAAAAAGGGTGGAGGAGAAAGTAAAAGGTGCTCGGAAAATGCTGTTTTAATCTTTCCCGGTTAAAATGAAAGGAGTTTCGGCAGTGAAACACTGCTCAGCTTAACGGGGTCCTTCGACCTGGTGTGCTGCTGCAGAGGCAGAACCGGTGTATACGCGGGAGCTGTGATGTGGTCGTGTTTTTGTTGTCTTGCTCAGGAAACCGGGTGTACATGCACCCCGACTCCCCCAACACGGGAGCCCACTGGATGCGCCAGGAAATCTCCTTTGGGAAACTAAAACTTACAAATAATAAAGGAGCATCAAACAACAACGGCCAGGTCAGTGGGGGGAACGCAGACGCTTTGCCAGGCATTTTTTAATGGCTTTAGGCGGAATCCTGCCGGTTCCGAAGGACGTGTGTTTTTTCCGACCGTGTCGCTAGGTGAAAGTGGAAGGGTGGTGGTGGGAAAAAAGCCCTCCCAGTTATTTTGCCGCGGGCCTCGGCGGTCCCCAGCGCGTTGCCCAGGCTGACGCCTCTGCCCGGTGAGGCCGGGGGAGCCCGCAGCCAGGT
>NW_010249998.1:0-3291 GCF_000690775.1 Eurypyga helias
GCCGCTCCCCGTATCCTCACGGTGGCTGAGCTGGCACCCAGGATGGCCAAAGGGCTGGGAAGCTGCTCGTGGCACGGCGGCGCTCATCCCTAAAACAAATCCCAGGGAGCACCCCGCTCTGACCAGGAGGCAGGCAGACCAGGAGGCAGGCAAAAGGCAGCAGTGGGCAAGGCCCGAGCAGTTAGGCTATGCTGTGCCATGCCCCTGTGACACAGGGGCATACCCCACCGAGGGAGGCAGGCAGGCCATGCTCGTGGCTGATGGTTTGATCACTGTCCTGCTTCACAAAGCAGCATAAACATCATCTCTGAGCACGGAAAATTCCTCCTGGAAGGCGACTGCGCACAGACCGGAAAGCCTGACATCAGCTAGGCGAGCGTCCGCCCCACTGCCATGCCAGCAGGCAGAAGCCTAAGCAGCGAGCAGGTTGAGGGCTTAAAGGCAACACCCATGGGGCTCAGGGGGATTCGGAGCAGCAGCCGCCTCAACAACCACTGACCTATGGACAATGGCAAGCAAGGGACATGCAGCCGGCAGCAGGTTCTGCTCTGCCACTGAACAGGGCAGCACATAGGCTTGGGCCCCTCCAGTTCACAGGGGTTCGTCAAAGGGGGTCCACACCCCTACTTTAACGTAAAGACTGCATTTAAATTTGAATTGTCATCTTATCAGCATTACCTGGAATACAAGGGGATCCAGGGCTCACCTTTTCCATTGGCAGTGTGGATTCCACAGTGGGGAACATGGGGCAGATACATCTGCCAGAAATAACCAAAGTGGCACCGGTCAGCACTGCAGTCCTCACATCTTCAGAGGGGCAAGGCAGGGCCAAGGTGAGAAGTCTTCCCGGCATAACAGAGAGGGGAGTTGGAAGGACAAGGCACAGCCAGCTACCACTGCCACCAGAGCCGTAAGGAGTCAGCTCAGGGGCCTGAAGGGGCACAGCCAGGCTCCTGCTGGCTGCATCCCCTGCACCCTTGTCACCAGGGCTGCTATTGGTAGGAGTGCTCTGCCCTGATGTCCCTCTCCCTGCCACGAGCACCAAGTTTCTCTACTCAGCTCCATTTAAAGTCAGCTGTTTGGCTCCTGGATCACAGCTGGTCCTGAAAGCAATTTGATGCAGTTCTGGAAAGCAATCCAAATGGAAGCTTCTTTCTGTGGAGCTTTCAGTCTGACCCCAGCTCCTGCATTACCCAGAGAACACAATTTTGTGAGGCTGGTCAGGTGGAGACCACAGGCTGCATCTCAAACCTATGTCCCATTCCCCTCCCCTTCCTACCCCTTCCCCATCTCTGGCCCACCCTGTTGAACCACACACCACCAGTTGTATGCCATCACGCTCTCCCCACTCTAACTCCTCCTAAAGTCTTTTCTTAGGCAAAGATGTAGAAACTACTCCTTTCATTCCACGTGCCCAAGGAACCCTCCTACCCTATTACACATGAATCCATTTTGTAGACCAGTGTCATTGGGAGTGTGCTTTGTGTCTTGCTCCTGGGGAAACTGGGAAAGTCAGAAATAGGAAAAAGCCAGCATAAGCAGTTTAAAACAAGAAGGACTTTCACATTCTCATTTTAATGACTAGAGACTAAATTAACATTACCGGAGCAGTAAGAGTAAAGAAGCATTTCCCCAACACACTGCAAAAGTTCTGCGAAACATATCAACCTTATTTTGGACAAAACCAAGGTACTTAATTATTTAAACTAGTTGTTTGTAACTCTTGAACAGGAAGAGGCACTCTTGATGAACCTCAACTTTTTCACATTTCATCATTTCCTCGAAAAGGACCAAGGAACAGCTACTGCGTGAAAGGATATAAGCAGGACTGCCCAAAACCTTTCTTAGCCTTCATACAAAGTTGCAGGCAATGGCCAATATTTTGGAGAACTCTCCTTCTCTCTGTCGCAGGATATAGGGTATTGGTGTTTTTATTCTAGTCCCTAATGGATTTCCATTGTCATCTATGAGTACCACATTGTTGGAATCAAATCTGGGTGTCATGGTGGGGCCAGGCATCTTGTGCCCTACAATCAAAGCCTTTTTCTTCTCTCCTTTGATCGCCAGAAGGATTTTATCTCCTACTTTGCCAACTCCGGTCTTGTTATAGACGTGAATACATTTTGGTGGCCGGTGGTACGGCGTGTTCCCCAAGGCACTGTTGTCCACCACTCGCACGCGGGTGAGTTTCTGTATTGCTCGGCATGCTCCAGTGATACTAGCAAGAGACAGGAAAGAATAAGGGAGAGATCTCCTCAATAATCCAGGGGGAGCAAGGGCAAACCCAGCACAGGATCTTGTCATTACACGACCCGCTCAGAAGGCGCCAGCAGCAAATACATACCATATGGGTGACACATTGACTGCGTTCAATGTGCTCTTTCAAACCAGATGCTACTTCAGGCTTTGCGCACTCTTCACTACACGTAAAACATAAAATGGCCGTTCTACTCCGAAACATGACTGAAAGAGTGGCTTGCATTTACTGGGCTTTTTAGCGACTGCAGATGACTCCAACTTCAATTTACGAGCAAAAAAAATGTGCTTGCTTCTGCTACAGACAGCTTACAGGAAGCTAAGACTCAAGTCAGGATCTTTCAACCTTGTACACAGTCACGAGCAATAAGGACTTTTCTGACCGATCTTTTCTGTAAGGTCCATGAGGGTCTCCCATCTTACTCAGCCCTCAGAGAGACCCTGAGGTCCTGCTGTGGCTTTGCTAAGCTGCCGCCAAGCAGAGTCTAACAGATCACCCTCCTCTATGAGGGAGGAACCCAGAGACACAGTCTCTTCTGCATCCGTTTGCTCTGTGGGATTATCAGGAGCAAGAAACAGCAGAAATAAACTGCATGATACTAAGTTGTTAGATCTGAGACTGAATATGCTGGGAACAGCATGAATAAACTGAGAAATCAGAGAATCACAGAATGGTTTGGGTTGGAAGGGACCTTAAAGATCATCTAATTGCAACCCCCCTGCCATGGGCAGGGACACCTTCCACTAGACCAGGTTGCTCAAAGCCTCATCCAGCCTGGCCTTGAACACTTCCAGGGATGGGGCATCCACAACTTCTCTGGGCAACCTGTTCCAGTGCCTCGCCACCCTGTCGAGTAAGAACTTTTTTCCTGATATCCAATCTAAACCTCCCCACTTGCAATTTAAACCCATTACCCCTTGTCCTGTCACTACAGGCCCTTGAAAAAGTCCCCCCCGGCTTCCTTGTAGCCCCTTCAGGCACTGGAAGGCTGCAGTAAGGTCTCCCCAGAGCCTTCTCTTCTCCAGGCTGAACAA
>NW_010249998.1:3384-3633 GCF_000690775.1 Eurypyga helias
CTTCTGATATTGAGGGCTCCACAGCTGGATGCAGCACTCCAGGTGGGGTCTCACCAGAGCAGAGTAGAGGGGCAGAATCACCTCCCTTTCAGGAAGGGCTATTCTTCTATCCAGTTAGCTCAAATACATGTGATTTGTTCCTTCTCCTCAAAGGACACCCAAACACAGATGATCAGAAGAGCAGGGAGATCCCTTTTACTGCTGAACAACTGCTTTGCAGTAAGGTACTAGAAGCTGGCCAGAGAGCTG
>NW_010249998.1:3844-4044 GCF_000690775.1 Eurypyga helias
CTCAAACAGACAGCACATGGAGCCAACCTTGCTTTGCAGAGCAGAAATGTGTACAGTAAATAAAGACCAACGGGGACCCTCAGCCCTTCTTGAAGACCCACAGCTGCAACACTGCCTAAAAGAAGAGCAAGCCATCCCCTGCGTACCAAACACGGCGCGGATGGGCAGCAGTCGAAGCAGATGCTTTTACAGGCAGTAAG
>NW_010249998.1:4074-12638 GCF_000690775.1 Eurypyga helias
TGCTCCAGAGTTCCAGTGCTGCCTTTCAATAACTGTTGCCCACAGCAGAGGCCTACCCCAGCCTTCCCCTATAAGCAGACACCTCTCTCAGAAGTCACCCATCTCTGCAAGCTGCTGACCTCTCCCATCCCATCCCCTGGCAGGACTGTGGCATACCACACTCAGTCCTCCACCCTAGCTGTGGCTGCAGAGCAGGGAAGGGAGGACACTGGAAAGGGACAAGTGTGTTGTCACAGGAAGGAGAAGGGGAAACCCATGTGGGACGAAGGTCACAACGCAGAAATAACAAACAACTAAGCATGATTGCCCAGGTACCACTAGGCAAGAGTGACCGCACAAGAAGGACTACTTCTTTCCACTCCTTCATTCATTTCTACCAGATTCTTGCAGCAAAACCCCACCACATCCAAAGCAGGCCCACCACACAGGACAGGTTTCCCCGTTAAGACTGCTGATGGCCTGCAGTAGCACTGTTCGCCTCTGTGGGCCTGGCCTCCCTCTCGCTGTCAGCGTGTAGATACCCTTTAAACTACTGCCCGATGCTCTCACGCAACCCACTTACAGAGAAAGCCAGTAAGACTGGGATACCTCCTCCAGATGGCTCCTGGGACTACCGCATAACCTAGCCCTGAGCATTGTCTTAATCCCCCCTCTAGACTGCAGCCATGGGAACGACTATTCTCACCCTATAAACTCAAGCCCTGACCTTTCAAAGGGCCGTACACTAAAGATTCCCATACCCACACCGAGGGTACTGTGGGATTAGGCCCTAAGCTTTATGCAAGATGCTGTAAAACATGAGGTCCATAAATTTAAGGAGCTTTAAATGCCTTGAGCCTGGAACAAGGACCTAAAGAAAAATAACAAAACGGACACTTTTAAGCTACAAGGCAATACTTTTTCAGGTTACTCTTGTTCTAAATAACTGAAATTATAAACTCTGCAATAATTTTAAACATGTGATGGGCTCTACATCAGCATGGCCTGGCTGTTGCTTTTTTGGACTTGGCTGAGAAACGAGCACTTTAAACTTCTGCTTGCAGGCCTTTGCATTGCCCTCAGAGGTCTAAAAGCCTCCTTACAAGCATACAAAAACGCAGAGTTCAGACCACACTCAGACTGTCACAAACCTCCCTCTGTCGGTGTGTTTGGGCTCCTTTTCCAGCCTGTGAAGAGACAACTATGAGATTCTATTTTATTATCCTTTTTCATTTAGAAATAGTGTATCTTATGCTTGACCTACTTAACAGCATCTCTTGCAATCAGGAAATTCTCTCAAGAAAACAAAAGCAAAAGCAGGATTTGAAGCTCACCTGAAGTGTCGCTGGATCACTGCGCTGCTTAGATGGGTTAAGGATAAACCCAATCGCCTACTCCAGAGAGCCATTTGGATTCTGGTAACCTGCCCTGCGTAAAAAAAACAAGAGAATTAAGAACTCTGGAAATTGGATAAAATGTGTTTCCCTTCCTGTTCCTTATGTGAATCACACATTGGAGTCTCAGGACCTCTCCAGGCACTGCAATCCACAGCACACAGAGCGCTAACGGCATCCGCAGCACGACACGAAGCAGATCAACAGCAGGCAGCGTAACTCAGATGTGCATACTACAAAGCCGGATTCGGTATCGCTGCGCTGCAGTCTCCCGTGCGCAGAGGTAACGGCCCTCCTGCGTGCACTGTGAACCACGTAACAAAAGGCAGGCTTGAGAATTCTGGATGTGAACCAGTTTAGAGGACTGCAGTGACCAGGAAAAGTTACCAGTGCTACCTATAGATCAGCGGGGCTGGAGCTGCTCTGCTATGGGGACAGGCTGAGAGAGTGGGGCTTGTTCAGCCTGGAGAAGAGAAGGCTCCGGGGAGAACTTATAGCACCTTCCAGTACCTGAAGGGGCTACAAGGAAGCTGGGGGGGACTTTTTACAAGGGCCTGTAGTGACAGGACAAGGGGTAATGGGTTTAAATTGAAAGCAGGGAGGTTTAGATTGGATATCAGGAAGAAGTTCTTCCCAAAGAGGGTGGCGAGGCACTGGAACAGGTTGCCCAGAGAAGCTGTGGATGCCCCATCCCTGGCTGTCTTCAAGGCCAGGCTGGATGAGGCTTTGAGCAACCTGCTCTAGTGGAAGGTGTCCCTGCCCATGGCAGGGGGGTTGGAACTAGATGGTTTTTAAGGTCCCTTCCAATCCAAACCAGTCTGTGATTCTATAAAACCAAAAAAGCCAGAGAGACCCTGCTGTCTGGCATCAAAGCTTCAAGACACAATTTGCTGGACAAGAAACAAGACAAAGCTCCAGCGTTGAGGGTGTGCTCCCTCTCAGCACAAAGCGTTAGCCGCCTGTGTGTCGAGACCACAATCACACCTCGCCCTGCAAAGGCTGCCCAGATGAAACCGTTCCCTCTAACATTATGGTGCCCGCTCAACCCAAAATGAAACCCCACCCCGACCGCAGCAGAGCTGGGTTAGAAGTGTAACCTCTGCCCGAGTTCACCGCACCCTCTTCTCCAGGCTTATCTGGATGGGGATCACTTTGTCACACAGCAGCTAGGGAGCGATGACCCAGGCAGCTACGGAGGGAGATCCAAGGGAAGAGAGAAAACGACACGGACCTTGAGCCAGTTGTCTTTTGAGCCAGCTCAGGTATAGGTAAGACTTTCCATCCATCTGCGATTACTGCTGTGAGACACTACTTCGACAGCAGCAGCCTAACCAACTCAGCTTCTCTCTTTTCTAAAGTAAACATTAAAAATGCATTGACCTCTTATCTCCCTCTGCCAGTTCTGATGAGCTTAGGGTCAAACTGCAGAATTACACTGTAAAGCCATTTTTATTAACTTGCAAAGCACAGGCTACTTGGTGAACTGCCTTGCCTGTCACACGTATTTGCCAAACAAAGCCATTTTTCAGTGGGGCAGAAAAATCTCCAAATGAGTTCAGAGCTTCTTTTCAGAGCTCACCGGCAGTGTCCCCTCTCCAACATGAGATTCCAAGGCAGCTGTGTGACCCTCAGGAAAACAAGGCAGGATTTACAGTGCTGCTGGCAGTCAAGGTCCAATTATCTTGCTGCTCCTAGGATTTCTAAGCAGGTTCAACTCCGCTGCCTTGCCTAAGCCCGTACCTCGTGTCACCAGGGAGGACAGCATGTGTCCCGTTCTGCACTTGGGTGTGCTGTTTCCCCGTGTGAAACTCAAAACGGGGTGGGTAATACTGCTCTTACTTCCTCGAGAATCGCAGAGAGGCTTTGGATCCCTCCGGAAACCCCAAACAGACAGCAAGTTGGCCTCTCCGTTGTCTGGATGTTTCTTGGGGGGTCCAACTGCCACTGTCACCCTGCCTGTATTCCACTGGCAGGCATGCCAGGCTCGGTGGCAGGAGAGGACGGGCCTACTCATCCTCACCACTACCTAAGGCCCACAGGAGAGGCCTGCCCGCTGTCAGAGGGACAGCAACACGAGGACCAGCACAGCTAGATGTGCTGAAGGCCGCACGTCAGAGTCCCAAAGCCCTGCCTAAGCGCTGAGCTCACTCCCCACTCCTGGGAGGAGTCACCGTTTGTTTCTACCCTGGGGCAGCAGCGAAGGTTTGAAGTTACAAAACTACCGGCAAAAGCATCAACAGTGTTAAGTGTCCAAGGACTGTTTATTTTTCCAGATGACTCAGTACCCCCTTCTTTGCTAAGAATTATTCCTTGGCACATTAAGATGTGTCACAAGCTAAGAAACTTCATACGACTGATTATTTGGTATGAAGCATCCTGTTAGGAACTAAGTAAACAGGGGGGATGCTTCCAATTAGTAGGAAGGTTCCGGGTAGAGGGAAGAGAAGAATGCACCTGTGGCATGGGGTACATCATGAAAGGGTACAAGTGGGCTCACAAAGAGTGAATCACACCTTCAGCTTTCCTAACACGCCAGCTTCCCTTCTAGAAAGGAACAGCCAACAGCCTGGGTCTCTTTCCAGGTGCTCCTCAACCAGACTCTGTCCCAGCTCTGCAGCTGTGTGTGTGGTATTTGACCTCTGCGAAGCAGCTAACTACTGAACTCCCGAGGGTGCAGAAGCCGTCCACTCTGTCACACTGGGTGCTGCCACACGAATGTTCCAAGCTGGTGCCAAAGTTGAGGAGCAATGAAAGCTGCCGCCCTCTGCGCACCCGGCTCCTCTCCCCTTAGCACTGGCACCGGGGAATGCGCGTGACCCCAGTTTGGTTCTGAAGGTGGCTCTCCCAGAGTTGACTCCGACCAGGTTTCAGTGCTCCGAGGTGTATGGGAGGAGTACCCGCCTAACCCTCAAGCACAGGAAAATCTGCAAGAATTCCCAAAAGTCTGCTGTCAGTACTGCCCAACTGATACAGGAGTGCACTTCACAGTACCCTGGACAGGACAAACACCAGCGCTGCCTAATACTTAGTCACTAATACACTCCTGACCAAGGAATTATCTAGGAAGGGACTTCTGGAGGTCATCTAGTCCAATCTCCTGCTCAAGCAGGATTAATTTCCAAGTTGTTCATGCTAGGCAAGAGCAGTATTTAAAAAGACACTATGCTAAACTGCAAGGCCCAACACAAAGGCGACCATTGATATAACCTTGGCCATGTGTAAGTGCACCAAAGGAGCAATAAAGAACCATGCAGAGCAACCTCTCCCCCAGTTTCTACCCTGCTGCCCCTAAATTCTAGCAGTGACCCTATCCCATGGTTAGAGAGAATAATTTCTTAAAACCAGAATCAAAGAGATGCTTTGCTTCTCTCCTCTCCACATATCCTTTAAAAGTTAGCACAGACCTCAGACTGAATTCAGAGTAAGGTTCAGAAAGGGTGAAGGAACCTCTTAATCAAATATTCACTAAAATGACCCAATTTCTACTGCACCGAGTATGTCTGAGCACACAATAAGCCACTGCAGCAAACACTGCCTTCTCAAGGGCCCTTCAGCCATACCCCATTCAATGCAACAGCCCGACATCAAATTCCAACACCACACCACAAAGGAACCCTTCACCAGTTAGAAGGCTCTGGAAGTTATTTACCCACGGCACCGTTTTCAAGTGCCATACTAAAGCTACCACCTTCATCATTTTCCCTTGAGACTAAAGAACTAACTTATGTTTACTGCAATCTTGAGTGGTTTTTGAATGGAGGAGATTGGGAAAATTTCATCCCAGCTAACAGAAGTGGGCCACATACCGTATTTTTGTCAAACGCATGCAAACACACGAGCAGGCCATCCCAGGGAGCTGGCACAAAGCAAGGACATCTTCCAGATAAGGAGGACAGGATCGCATACTCACTCTGAACCACGTCAGAACACAGTACCAAGAACGGAAGCCCTGTGTGTCCCGCCCCCAGCACACATTTCCACCACCTCCCTTACGCTGGCTCTGGGATTCAAGGTAAAGCAGGCAGTTTTCAGCTAGATCGGTTCCCCGATCCAACTCATCCTGCAGCTGCACGAACGTTGGTATGAAAGAATGTGGCTAAACACAAGACTGGGACTTACCCTTTCACTGCCAACGCAGACTTAACATCGTGACAGTACCTCCAGAGAAACATCGGGAGATTTGGACAAGAAGAGGCTCTCTTTTGTTTCAGCAAAACCACCGACATGCTTCAGATGAACAGTCTGTATGAATCCGCACGGTTACCACAGCCATTGGAGCACAGGAAAGCCCTACGCCTGAACGCTCAAGAGGACAGTCAACGGTGCTGACCAAGTTTTTATCAGTGCTGCATGCCCTACAAACCTTTCAAGGTGCTGTCCTTAACCTGCCTGCATCCTTTTTAAACAGTGCTCTTACCTAGCAATCCAGTATTCCTTTAGTTTTTAATCAGAAGTTTTGGAAGTGACACCTGCTTCTTATACTCCTCTCAAGATCCATAGTTCCACAACCACGCAGCCATGTCTTTTCCTTCTTTCTGCTATTAACTCATCCACACAAACGGGCCCAAGGGAAAACCAATCGATGCTGCAAACCAAATGCCAAGGCCTACTACCCAAAGCTTTCTGTCAAACATACAAAATATAATAGGGGAAAAAAAACTCTTCACTTTAATAGAATCACAGACTGGTTTGGATTGGAAGGGACCTTAAAGATCATCTAGTTCCACCCCCCCTGCCATGGGCAGGGACACCTTGCACTAGACCAGGTTGCTCAAAGCCTCATCCAGCCTGGCCTTGAACACTTCCAGGGATGGGGCATCCACAGCTTCTCTGGGCAACCTGTTCCACTGCCTCACCACCCTCTCCATGAAGAACTTTTTCCTGATATCCAATCTAAACCTGCCCGCTTTCAATTTAAACCCATTACCCCTCGTCCTGTCACTACAGGCCCTTGTAAAAAGTCCCCCCCTCAGCTTCCTTAGTAGTGACCTGATCTGCATAGTGGGGGCCCACACCCCCTTTCTTCTTCCAAGAGACCAAAAATGGACATGCTCCAGGCACCACAAAGAATTGAACTGCATCTGTCATCCACCATTAAAACACAGGAAGTGCATCCAAGACAATATGCGGGATGCAAATACCTAAACCCGTACTCTGCCAGTGCGGGTTTATTTATAGACCGTCTGCCAGGGCGAGCTGCAAGAGCCAACTGTGAACGACGGGACTCAATCCGTTCACAGATCTCCTCATAAAGGAAACGATGTGATTAAGGGCTTGTGTGCGTTAAAAATACACAAGATATTCATTACCAGGACATAATTGGTTGTACAATAATGACAGCCAGAAAGGCCAGGATTCACAAAGCGGAATTAAGACTTTTCAAATTCCATTTATGAATAGGATTAGCTTTTAAACAGGATATTTATTGATCCAAGTTACCAAGAGAAACTCATTACAGGTACATCTGTTAACAATTTTAAAGCGAAACACACTAACCTCATTTTCCAGATCACAATCAGGAAAGGCAGATTAAAAAAAGAGCTGGATACCTTTAATGGAACACTTACTTCTCACATTTTAAGTATCCAGAAGTCCCAACTCTAAGGTACTGATAGCTCTTATCGCTACAGCATCCGAGCACCTTAAAGCATTCTATATATTCATATTCACAGCACCATACTAAAATACGGAGGGATTATTCCCAGTGCACCAGCAGGAAATTAAGCTACAGAGAAGACAACTTCCTGCGTGAGGTCAAAGGAAAGAGCAGTGGAGCAGGTATCTAATTCTAGAAGCACTACTCTGGTGTGCCTGGGGAGCTGGACGTGAAGCCCAGAGAGGTCCTTCCTTCTCCATGTCTCTTAGAATTACACTCAACTTCAGAGAACAGCCCACACTCCCATAACCGAACGCTGCTATTGCACCTCAAACGTATCTTCACTACTGTTAAAAGTACCGAAGCCTCATGAACACAGGACAACAGGCGGCAAGCCACAAGACCAGATTCTGTTCCCAGCCCTGACCTGGGTGACCAGGTCCTCACCAGCCAGGCATGATCACATACCAGATAACAGTAACCGTGCTGGGGGAGCTGTGGCCAGGAAAAGGACATAAACAAGAAGGAAGGGGGGTGAGGGGGGGCACCTGTGGCTCAACCGTGAAAAAAAAAGTCATGAACCACTGACCTAGGCTAGTTATTCACAAAACAAAGGCCCTCAGACGTCCCTGAGAAAGCCACCCCAGTAGAGGATGCCTAAGACAGACAGAATTCAGGCTTAAGCACCTAACCTGGAGACAAAGACAGAACACAGCTACCTGCACCTTTGCTGGGATAAGCCTCATCTCTCACTCAAAAACTTCCCTTAACTCAAGTTTCTCTCCTTCCAAACAAGCCCCTCCCAGGTAAGCTTGGGGAACTTTTGAACAAGCGAACACAGCTCAGATGAGCACCCATGTCCTGCTTTTAAAAAGGCCGGCTGCCCATCTGCTTTTACTGCAAGGCGCATGTCTTTCATGCTTATGAGAAAGTAATCATGCCGTCTTCTTCCCCAAATTGCCTCCCCTTACTCACCGGACCTCCAAAGAAGATTTTTGGAGAATAACCAGCAAAGCACTGAGCAGCACCCACACTTCCCGAGTCCCCGTGACACACGCGAGTAAATGCCGTGCTTGTCAGGACACAGGAATTTTGGTCCAACTTTGCTGCATGACTACTCACAGCCACACAAACCTAATCCCAGCCAGCATCCCCCACGAATTCTGAAGCAAAGAAACGCTCAGAAGGCTACACATGCAGGAAGGTCAGAGTAGCGTTTTCCTCCTCGCCCCGGGGCCAGACTGCCAGGGCCCGAAGCCTAGTGGGAGCAGAGGATGCTGCCCCTTGGGAGGGGCGAGCTGCTGCCTGGCGCCCTAGCTGCAGTGCCCTGCAAGCGACGCACAGGCTCCGGCTCCCAGCCGCTTTCCCAAGGTGCCACAACCACCTGCCCTGCTGCGTGCCACTACCTCGGCCCTCGTGCCGCCTGCGGGGACGGCGTCTCTCAGCCCCTTTACCGCAGCAACCCACGCTCAGGTTTAGACGTTTCAGGCTCCTGGCGAACGGCTCCCTGTGAGGGACGAGCGGCAGGGCCGGGACCCGAGGGAAGGGAGGACCCGGGCGCCGCCGGGCCCGCACGGCACAGCGGCCGCACAGGC
>NW_010249999.1:0-7306 GCF_000690775.1 Eurypyga helias
TGATCTACTCTAGGTGATCCTGCTCTGGCAGGGGGGTTGGACTAGGTGATCTCTAGAGGTCCCTTCCAACCCCTACCATTCTGTGATTCTGTGACTGGGTGTCATAGTGAGTAGCCAAACACCCGAGCTAAAGCTATGGTAAGCAAAACAATGGACTACAGTCAGCTCGCAATAAACAGCCACACAATTTATTCAGAGTCAGTAAAAATCATTGAACTTAAAATGATTGTTTTTTAAAAAGGCTTTGATAAAGTCAAAATAACAACATCTACTACCTTCTCATTGATGGTCATCTATCTCAGCACACAAGGCAATTGGTTTCTCAGGCACAGTATGCCACTGGTAACTCCATGCTGGGTGTCTCCAGTCACCTTTTCGACATTCAAGCATCTGGACAGGATGTCTAAGAAGACTTGCTCCATAAACTTTGTCAAGTCCTTCCAAAACTGCTATAGAGCAACCACATGGTGATGTTGGTCTGCTCCCCTGGTGCTCCTGAAGACATCCCATCTAGTCCATCTGGCTTGTATATGACCAACTTGCATCTATGCTCCCTTCCTCTATCTTTCTCTCCTCTGGATATTGCTGTGCACTCCACACCCACCCTCCGCCCTCCCCTCCCCACCCCAGACTCTGCAACAAGGCTCAAGGGCATGAGAGGTCTGAAGGCAGTCTTCAATAGCAACACAAGCAAAATGGCACCGACTACCTTGCCCTTTTCTGTGTCCTTTGTCCCTCGATCTCTAGCTGTACTTAGCAGCAGGCTAACGGTCTCTTTAGTTTGCCTTTTGCAATTCTGTTATAGAAGCCCTTCTTGTTGTCCTTCACATCCCTTGATTATTTAAACTCCAGCTGTTCTTCTGGTATCTCTATGTTTTCTTATATTATAGTAAATTAATTAAATTCATCCCATTGGTAGGAAGAAAAACTCTAAGGAAGAACTCACTGGAGCCATTTACACTAGGGAACTAGCCAAACGCATCTAAATCTTTCAAGACTTGGAAGCAGCACCCAGATGGAAAGGGATAATTTCCAGATGTCAACTCTACATGGAAGATTTCAAATCTTCAAAGAAAACAGGTCATAGAAAATTCATCTTATAAGACACATCAGAGAGAGAGAGAAAATTCATTGTTCTGTTTTCTTACTGTGCAACTCAAATCCTTTCCCAAACTCTGACTCTTGCTCTATAATTTTTATCTCACAATGCACATTAATTATCAATTATATTTTAACATTCTGCCAGCACATTATATCTATTTTCACTTGGAAAACTTTTGTTTTTTCCCCATGGGGCATTAAGATAAGCACTTTATTAATTAGGCTGCCCAGAATTGCCTTCAGATGATTGGGAGTGCTACCACTTCTGTCAAGCGTGAGACATCATTGTTTGGAAAGATAAAAGACAGCTCTAAGAAAAAAAAAAAAAAATCCATGGTTCAGCACACACTCAGGGGACAAAACACTGTCCTTCAAATCCTTGCTCCCTAAGGCCTTCCTAGGAGAATCTTGGTGCAAACAAAATTCTGGAAAACAATAAGGGTTATATTCCCATTTGTCTTCACAATGAAAGATGACAATGTTTCCAACATGTAAATATAAAAACCCTAGGAGAAGATAAAACGTGTTCTTGATCTTTCCTTTAAAGATTCTAGTTTGCTGCCAGTTATTAATCTTCATATTTCATGTGAGCTACGCTTTAGCTCATAGAGGGTTCCACACATTCACTGTCTTTGCTACCAGAAATCTGTGATATTTTCTCCTGAAATACATCAGGTGTGAAATGACAGGAAGAGAAAACAGTGACTATCAAAGGAGGTGCTGCTTGGACTCTTGACTTTTTTTCAAGTGACTTCCCAGCCTGATATTGTCACTGTAAAGCCAAGAGAAGAATTAATATCAGCTATCTTGCCAAAATTATCTCTGCTTGCCTTTGATGGGAAATGTTTTATCTCTCTTCCTTTTTAACTTCTTGTAGTGACGCATAAGGGAAGAGTTCCAGTTTCACTTCATTTTCCACTAAAACACATGCCTAGTCACACATTTACGCCTACTACTTGCTGTATTAATGTCCAGAGTCAGCCTGTCTCTGCCTTTAGCCCCTGCCTTCAGGCATACTGCCCTTTCTATTGTAGGGACCAGAGGCAGCAGATTTCCAGTTGTATTCCGACTTAAAAGGGCGAAACAGTACATAGCTTTGAAGTTGCCTGCTTATACATCACCTCTGGCACTGTCACCCATTGCCCCTACAAAATATTCTTCTGGGATTATATGACTATTATCTTCATTTCCTACATTACGCATGTTTTTTGGTTCTTGAAGCCTCTGCCCACACCAGCTTGAGAATCACCTTTCTGTTTCTCATTTCATGTGGTATTTTGGCTGATGCCCTCCTGGTTAATGACTGTCTAGCCACTTCAGCCAAGGCATGGGATCTTTGCCTGGAAAATGAAAAGGCTTTCGTCAGGGATTCATTTTAGATCTTCCTGTATTCTTGCTGCATATTTTGACCCAAATCCCACCCAGGACCTGCTTTCTTATCCCTCTCACCTTTTGTCCAGCTTACAAGAACAGCTTTTAAACCCTTTCTTTTAAACATTCATGAGCTCTGTCATAGGTTCACATCTCTGTTGTACCACACTTAAAATCGTACCACTTGTGTGTTATCTTGACACGAAGAGCAGGGCTCTTCCAGCTCCTATACTGCATAATCCTACTTCGTTAATTCCTGCCAGAATTAACTGAGAATTATTTTTTAAATCACATATACCAAACCCAGCTATTTTCAGGACTAAATGTTCCTTCTAAATAGTCGTATTTGTTCGCAATATCCACCCTCTGCATGAGCAGAACCAAGCAACTCTTGGGTACTCTTCACTCTTCGGGTGCCCTCTGAATTCCTGGGAAATTCGACTTTGATGAGGACACGTTCAGTGTTTTAGTTCTTTCATTTGGGGCCTATCACACTGGACACTAAGGATATTTCACTCAATCACCCTGAGAGGAGGACATGGACAGAGACCTGTCACCTTCAGTTCCACCTGATCTGTCTTTGTATCCTGGGCTGTCGCCTCATAGAACACTAGTCCTCCAAACTGATCTGGAAGTGCCTTAAAACGAAAGTTTTCCATAGCAGGCATCACACTCAGATCAGCCATTTCGTAAGCTCGTATCTTCATATGTGAAGTCTTCTCTCTCCAGCTAAAACACCCTTTGTGCTCCCCCCCGTCCTGCCAGGTGGTCAGTAGGTAGGGGTTCTGGTGCTGCCGTATCTGCTGCCCGTGACCCAGCTGTGGTGCTGGGGTTGGCAGAAGATGAACAGTATGCTTGTGTCTCCATGCTGAGGTTGGTCTGCCCCTACTCAAGTTAAGCGTCCCTCTTTGGGACTTCCCATGATTTTGGCAATGTTAACTCAAATGAAATTGCAAACACCAGTTTATTAAAAGTTAGGCTCTGTAAAGTTGTGACATTGAGGAAGGGCTAAAAAAAGCATCTAATTTTCTAAACAAACCTGGATCCAAGTCATTTTGGCAGAAATGTTATTCTCTGTAGAAAAAAAAAAAAAAATCTGATTTTTCAAAGGCCTAGAATTTCATAAACAAAATGATTCCCCAAAGGATAAGAAAAGACACAATAGGAATTATTATTTGGTTCATTGATTTTAAGGCCATAAGGGACCATTATGAATATAATTCTGAGCATCTGAATAAGGCATGCCACAGAATTTTCCCCATTAATTCCTCCATTAAGGCCATACTTTTTAGCTGAACAAAGGAATAGGTTTTAGCCTGGCATCCAATTAGATCCATTAGCAAATGCCACTTCTCGCTCCAATTCTCCCTAGAATTTTTTATTTATTTAATAGATACACCTGAAGTAATTTGAAGTCTTTTAAAATGAACATTCAACTTCCCATCAGAGCTGGATCATTTACACCTCCTAGAAGAGACCATTTGCTGTGAAGATCACAAGTGCTCAGATTTGGGAAGCAGGTAAGAGAGAGATGATTCCTGACTCACTCCCAGGTGAATACAGGACAACATAGGAGAGCAGGAAATAAACTAGGGAATCATTCTTGTTGGCAGAAAAGATGATGTTAAACTTCAAACAAGGGTTCTCCACCTAACATAGGGAAGAGCCAAAATTATATGTACAGTGACAGCTCTATATTCCAAACAGAAAGCACCAATTTCTCGGTGTTTACGGTCAATACTCCTACACCTATAAAAGCAGGCAGAGAGCAAGGCTGGACCTGGGCAGCCCAAGACAGCATGTGAAGTCCCACATCTCTCAAGGTTTCCACGATCCTTTCTTGCAGGAGTGTGCCTGCAGGCTGTTTACTCCTCCAGTGCAGCACGGGGAGGTCACCCTCTGTTCCACCGTGGTGGAAGGTTCTACTTGCAGATGGTCTGCAGGAGTGCTGGGTGAGTAGGCAGTGCTGGCCCGGTAATGACTGGTGCAGGGCTGGAGCCAAGCCTTGGACCTGCAGGTGGGATATGCTGAGGTGGCTGCTGAGGGAGGGAAAATGCTACTGGTGCTTTGCTTTTGGGCCCTGACATGCACACCATTGGGCAAAGGGATGTAGGTAGGAGCAGGATGCTGGATAAATCCATCTTAAAGCCTTTTGGAGTGACAAGTGGCAAATTCCCACACCCCCCACATGCACACACTTTTTTAAGGAAAGGTGTAGGGTCACCCCTAGGTTTAAGCAGCCACCAGTTGCTCCTGAAGATGTGGAGAGGTGACCTTTCCCAGCAGTATGGCTCCACATGCCTTTCCTTTGCTGTGCCTTTGTAGCCCAACTCAAAAGATGGCACTGGAGAATTGTTTTGCAGCCGTGACAGTACACAAGGAACAAGACAAGAACACCAGACCCTGAAATTTAGGGGAAGACTGCAGCAGAGCTTCTAATCCCACTTGAAAGGATGGGCTCGTGCAATTACAAGTTTTTTCCAATCCACTGGGAAAGCCATTACACTGATGGCAATCAGATTGGTGCAGCCATGGCAATCTTGAAAGCATTTTAGATATCTTTGATTAAATGATATAGTGGGCAAAGACTGAAATTGCTTCTCTAGCAAAAATCCAGCATGGATACTTTTTTAATTAAAATGAGCTAATATGGCACTTTTATTGGTAAAATCACATGAAAGGGAGAAAATAAGACAGGGATGTGAGAGGGAAAACACCCCTTTGTTTTCTCTTCTGGCTTATTATCACCACACTGTTTTAAAAATCCCTTTGCTTCCCTGTGTAATCAGGTTGATTAAAATCCTCTAAAGAAATAAAACAGCTGCACAGACCTCCAAAATCACACTCTTCTCCACTGTGTGTGCATTGTATTCTTTTCAACAGCTTTGTTTTCAAATTATTCTTTTCCCTTCATTGCCTCTGAAAGCCTATTACTGGATTTACTAAAACAAAGCCGAATAAGCATGCTGAATAGAGACACAGTGATTGCTTCAACACATGTTGTTCTTGCAAGGAGTACTGCGCTAGCAGGTCTGAACTGCCGGCTGCTGCTGAACTGACTGCAGAACAAAGGAAAACCCAGCTGAAATAATGAAAGCGCTCACTGAAGGAAGGCTCCATATTTTGCCCTTCTATCACATGCTGAAGAGCTAAAATAATAATTATTAAGCTGAAGACAGACCATGACATTTTACTCCAACCCAGGCTAGGAGGAGAAATGTTCCTGTATTGTCTCTAAAATGACCTGACACCTTTCCACTGCCTCAGACCCGGTCCAGGTAGTGCTGCTATGTGTTGCTGCAAGCTGTGCCTTACGGTGGATTGTCCTGGCTGGGGTGGCTTGGGAAGGGGCCACGCTGCTTCCTCCAACTCCTGCTTGTCCTTATTTTGCCTAGCTGCTGCAGGAGGGAGAGGGGAAGCTGCAGGGGGAAGGCTGGAGGCCCCGCACACATGCACATTACATGTATGCACGCTGCACACCCCCTCCCTTTTGGCAGGGCCTGGCTCCAGCGGGGCAGCTGCCACCACTGCAGGCAAGCTGATGGTGACAACATGCCAGGAAGGGCCTGGCAGCTGGCTATGACATGGCCGGGATGGAGGAGAGACGCAGCTGGTTGGGTGGCGTGCCCAGCTGCTAAGACACCTCTCTCCAGGCCAAGCCCCTTCCTCCTCCCCATTTCATGGTTTGTTTTCACAGGCAGGCTTCCCTAAAGAAGCAGGAGGTTTAACCAGATGGGTTTAAATGTGACTGTGTAAGGAGGTACACTGACCCGCTGCTGAAGAGGGCACTGGTGCTGGAGCTGCTGGTGACTCCTGTCTGGGCAGCACAGGGGCTGCCCCATTTCTTACCAAGCCCTCCTTCTGCGCCGCTCACCCAACGGTTGGGGGATTTGTTCCTCTGGCCTCAGTCAGTATGATGGTTCTATATTTCCCACCTTCTTGATTATAACAAGAAACATTCTTTAGTTTCTTGGTTGGGACAATAGAGGTCTTTGTTTTGCCAGGCGGTATCATTTAAATGTCTTGGACATGAGCCGGCAGTGTGCGCTGGCAGCCCAGAAAGCCAACCATATCCTGGGCTGTATCAGGAGAAGTGTGGCCAGCAGGTCGAGGGAGGGGATTCTGCCCCTCTACTCTGCTCTGGTGAGACCCCACCTGGAGTGCTGCATCCAGCTGTGGAGCCCTCAACATCAGAAGGATATTGACCGGTTGGAGCGAGTCCAGAGGAGGCCACGAAGATGCTCAGAGGGCTGGAGCACCTCTCCTATGATGAAAGGCTGCAAGAATTGAGCTTGTTCAGCCTGGAGAAGAGAAGGCTCCGGGGAGACCTTATAGCACCTTCCAGTATCTGAAGGGGCTACAAGGAAGTTGGGGGGGACTTTTTACAAGGGCACGTAGTGACAGGACAAGGGGTAATGGGTTTAAATTGAAAGTGGGGAGGGTTAGATTAGATATCAGGAAGAAGTTATTCCTGGAGAGGGTGGTGAGGCACTGGAACAGGTTGCCCAGAGAAGCTGTGGATGCCCCATCCCTGGAAGTGTTCAAGGCCAGGCTGGATGAGGCTTTGAGCAACCTGGTCTAGTGGAAGGTGTCCCTGTCATGGCAGGGGGGTTGGAACTGGGTGGTCTTTAAGGTCGCTTCCTAAACCTTCCTAAGGTCCCTTCCAACCCAAACCATTCTGTGATTCTACGTAGTGCAGGGTGTGCAGGGCACTCACTGCCTTCTTGCCAAGTGGCTTTTCCTGCTGGCGGTGGACCACCCACCCCCTCCCCAGCCACCCTGCATGCAGGTGGCACTGTCCCTGCCATGGGCACTGCCCGGTTTTTCTTTCACT
>NW_010249999.1:8042-9000 GCF_000690775.1 Eurypyga helias
AACCATTCTATGATTCTATGATTCTATTCAGAGGTCACTCTGTATGTTGCTCTCCTCTTCACTGCAAGCCACTGAAGCCCCATTCTAGCAGAATGACATGACAGCATCCGTGTTGTCTGATCAAGAGCAACCCTATTCCACATGCAGGTGTTTTTAAGATGCAGTGGTGCCTCATTGGTTTTCAGCATGAGCCTATAAAGGCACCATGTTTTTCCTTTAACATGCCACGATATGGAGATTGGTTAATTCATATGGCTTACGTGTGCTCTGGGGAGAAGAACAAAAAAAGACCAGAAGTCAGTGGCAGTATTGCAGACACAGCCTTCTGGGGGGCTCTAGACACCCTCGAAAAGGCAGACAGACCTTCCAGTCCCCTGGCTGATGGGGTGAACTTTGAGCAGGCACAGTGCTGGGACCCCCACGAAGGACTGAGCTGTAACACCCACACACTCCCCAGTGAGTTACAAAGGCAGACGGGTCTCCTGTGCTCAGGCTTTTCTCCCAGCAGAAATATCTGGCAAGTTCGTGAACCATTCCCCTGATCCAGTTTGGCAACCACATCTTCAAGATGCAATCAAGAGTATTATTTTAATTGCATATCATGGCATATATCCATATATCCAAGTTTAATAATTGTTGTATTTGAGGAGATAAGTTTTCTTTCCTGGTGTTACCCGAATAATTTCCTAGAGTTGAAGTAAGAGGATGTGACACCATGTTTTTTCAGATTCTTGTACTGAAATCTCTGTTACTCGCGTTTTGGAAGGGGAGTATGTGTTGTCCATAGAAAACCACCAACACTGCTCACATGGCATGTAATTCCTCACAGCAGCACTGCTATGTTAAACTGTGGTAGAATAGGTTTTAAAATCCCTTTTGAAGCCTTTCCCCTGGCTTTGTTAAACAGGTCGCTTTTTTTCATCGGTTTAAACAGTAGGAATGGTTGTGATAAAATTTT
>NW_010250000.1:0-348 GCF_000690775.1 Eurypyga helias
GACAGTTCCTGGATAGTTGCAAAGTGCTGTCTGAAAAGACAGAGAGGACTGAATCAGCCATTGCAGTTATCTCATGTCCCGCGGTACATATGTTACACTTGGCTCCTCCCAACCTAAAGTCGTTGTCTTCCTTTCTGTATTAACATACTAAACATCTCAGGTTGGGTTACCACTGTCTTTGAAAATTGATGTGATAAGAATATCCATTCAATAATTACCAGTGGTTCTTTTTGACCAACCTCCCATTGGGTGATCAATCCAAAAAGCTGAAATTTTGAACAAAAAATAAACAGTTGAAACGGCAATCCCACTCGACATCGAAGAGACTGGCGGGGGGGGGTGACTGCG
>NW_010250000.1:568-850 GCF_000690775.1 Eurypyga helias
TAGATATTTCCAAGGTGCCTTTTCTTGGACCTTTTCTGGTGCAGTTATCAAACCCTGTTGTTGAATGGTTTTGATCAGAGTCCATTACCTCACACACGCTTTCTTTTGTTGGATTTGACACAAGAATGTCATCCATATAAGGATATATCAATGCGTACGGTGACTTTGCTCTTGCTGGTGACAAAGCTCGAGCCACATACCACTGACAGATAGCGGGACTGTTTCATGCCCTGAGGTAACATCGTCCAATGTTATCGTTTGTGCGGCTCTGCCATATTAATG
>NW_010250001.1:0-12438 GCF_000690775.1 Eurypyga helias
GCGGGGGGAGCGGGGCTGCCCGCGCCCCAGGCACGGCCCAGAGCAGCATCCCAGAAGCGTGGGCCACGGGTCACGCGTGTCCGCGGTGTTTAACATCCCGCTTACCCCTGCGTCAGGGACGGACGAAGCCACAGCAGCCCCGGAGACACGCAGCGAGGTGCGGACACCCTGCCTCCACCGCAGCGCCAAGGGAGGATGGCACAGCACTGCCCATCTCTGACCCACACCGTGCTGCATTCCACGATAAGAAAACTCTGGTTTTAGATCACAGGATGGTTTGGGTTTGAAGGGAGCTTGAAGCCCACCCAGTCCCACCCCCTGCCATGGGCAGGGACACCTTCCACTAGACCAGGTTGCTCCCAGCCTCATCCAGCCTGGCCTTGGACACTCCCAGGGATGGAGCATTTTGCTTAGACCAAGCCCTTCCGTCTGCAAGTAAGAGCCTACACCTGGAGGCAGTTAGCGCAGCAGAGCGGGAGCTGGCACAGCTGTGTCAGGAGGGGGATGCCAGAGGCCGGTGCCTTCCCAGCAAGCCTGCACAAGCAGACTGACCCACAGAGCAAAGTCTGGCTGCTATCTTTGTTAGCGAGGAATTCACCAGGAAAAGGGATGCTTCCCTCGGCCCACAGCACCTTGCTTTGTTAACTGTGTCCTGATGAACCGTGGGGTCTTTACTGTTTATTGTCAACCAGACATGGATGTATCTTCAACCACTGCATCCAGCTCCCTCTTTTCCAAAGCTTGAGATGCTCCTGAGAAAGTTAGTGAGCTGGTCACTCTGCAGAAGCCTCTCTGTAAATTAGTGCCACTTATCCAGCAACACCAAATTAAGTATCATTATCGTCAGACACCCCAGAGAAGCGCAGGTGTAAATCGTGGCTTTCGGTGGGTTCTGTGGTCAGAGGGAATCCAGAGCTGTGCCCTACTTACTGGGCTGTTGCACCCTGGGGACCTGCACAAAAGCCCCTTTCAAGAGCAAGCAGAGTTCCTACTCAGGAAAACACATCATCAATAACACCCCACTAGCAAGCCACAAAAGCCTCTTTCCCAAGAGCTAATTGATTGGCATTTAAATCCAAAACAAAACCCCCCACACAAACTTGTATCTTAGTCTCAATTCCGTAGCTGAACTACTACAGAGAAAGCTGAAACCATGCTGCCCAGAGCTGTCTCCTCGCCCAGGGAGGTGTGCTGGTGTCCCCAAAAACCAGGAACCTCTCTGCACCCCAAAGAACCAGCTACAGAAGCCTCACTGGAGGGACTGTGGGTGAACCCACCGGCCAGGCTGGGGCACTGCCTCACGCCAGCCGGTTTTTACCCAGGTTTGTGGTTTCACAGAGAGCCACAAACATCCTGGCACAGGCAGCTGCTCACAAGCATGTGGGAACAAGTAACTCTTCAGCCCTAAGAGATTTTGGTATTTCCAGGGGCTGTGTTTGTCCATGCCTACCCCAACCCCTCTTCAAGTCAAGGCACTGGTGCAAAAGGTGAAAACCAGCCACCGCTGGCTGCAGCCCTTCCTCATCCGCTGAGATAGAGGGTGCTTTGCTGCTCCAGGCCCATGGCGCTGCGCCGGCATCTAGCGAACACGGGCAGATAGAGTCATTGCCCTTTAGAGAAACAATGCTGGAAAGGGGAGCACGAGAAAGAAGGGCAGTGGCCAACTTCCAGCCTGGGCTCTGGCCAGATAGATGGTATTCCACAGAGCTCTGGGCAAACGGGTCACCCACGCTAATGACACAGGAATTGCTGGGGCAAATTCCACAGCCGGGGTTATGCAGGAGGTCAGACTAAAATGAGCATAATTGTCCCCTTTGGCCTTAAAATTCATGAATAAACGGATAAATTATCATCTGACAAACTCCACTTCTTTTTCTTCTTGTAGAAGTGGCAAACAGGTCACAATAGGTTTGAATTCATCAGATGAAATAATTCAATTACTTTGCTGTGGGTTGGGTTTGGTTAACCCTACATATTCATGCCAAGAAGCTCCCTGCAAGTACTTGGACCTGCGCCACAACTCTGCTCCATCACTCAGCTGCAATGAAACAGGCAACTTGCAAGAGCACAGCAAGAAAGAACCCCCCAGTACTTAAAAAATGCCATTAATTCATCCAGTCAATTGCGTCCACATCGTGTCATGTGTTGGGAAGGTCACGGAACAATTAGACTACAGATGAATGAGACAAGTGCGACCCACTAGAAAAAGGTAAAAGCAATTGATTTGTTGAGTTCAGATAAGATCAAGAGGAAGCAGAGCAGTAATCTTGAAACACACAAAGGGCTGCTGCATAGAATGGCAGAAAGAAGGAATGGATCACGGAAAAGAGCATGGGATACAAAATAGCCGGGCTAGAATCAGTCACAGGTTCATTTTAGTTGAGCACTACATACCTCCACACCTCCAACTGCATTTTGCTTCTGTAATCTTAAAGTACATCATCTTGTTCCTCCTAGTCACTGAATGTCTCTACATCTTCACTCACGAACACAGGGAGAATCACAGTGCTAAGCAATAGGATTGCAGGATCCTCAGAACTTTTTGAGCAGTTTTTAGTGTTTCTTTTGAAACTTGATATCCAGACGACTACAACACAAAAGAGCTCTAACATTTCCCATGTCTTAGAGGAGACAACCACGAAAGAACAAGGCACAGAAAGCTACAGGGAGGACAGGAATACAGAACTGTGACACAGCAACCGGCCACCAAATTTTGCCAATCAGTTAAGGACTGGTAGGAGACAGGAACGCTCCTCCACTGACCCGAGGTCTGCATCATGCCGCCTCTCTGGAGTGAAGCACCCCCTCCAAAACACCAAACCCTCTCTTAATGAACACGGGAGCGCTCCTGCAGCTCTCTGCGTGGATTGCTGGTGGCCTCTGCTGTTTATGTGCGAGAAGAGCACTGCAGTTCGGGGTGCCGGAGCCCAGCCGAACCCCTCCTGAACCGGCACTGTAATTAATTGCCAGCTCTCACTGGCAACAGCTGTAGTTAAACACCATCACCTTCCGCTGCCTGGGTTGTTTTTCAAATTGGCAGGTTCTGAAAGTACCTTGCTATTGTCCAGCAGGCTGGAAAAGGTGTGCCATTTCCTAAATTCCTGTAAAGGTAGCCGGCAAGGAAAAGCAGGCTACGGCCTCTGCTTCTGTGGATATAGAACTGAGTATTTTTTTTCTTGTGCTTTCTTTGGTGTGAGGTCCTGTGAAAGAAGGCCCAGGTGATCCCTGATGTGTGGGCAGGTGCATCCAGTTTCTGCTCTTCCCCACTAACAATCATTTAACTCCTCTCTCTCAGCAAGTTTGGCAGAAAGGGAATGGCTTTGAAGATAGAGTTCTTATGAGTTTCTGGAAAATGTTAGGATTATAGAGACCTATTATTACCCCAACCAAGAGATGGGGCAATGGTCACTCTGGTGTTGTTGTAACTCCAGGTAGCAGAACTGGGCTTGTTTTAGAGCTCACGCTTAACTGAGAGTCCAGTCACAAGAGACAAATCCCCCGGACAGCAGGCTTTTAGCAACAGTGCCTGCAAAAAGTTCGTGAAACTACTAGCAAGGCTGAAAGTTGGCCCCTAACAGACTGGGGAAGGACAGAGAGGCTATAAATGATCCAGTTGCAACAACAGTCTTCTCAGAACAGCCCAGAGCCAGGCAGGAAATTCATGAAGGGACAGGGATGGGTTTTAGCAGGAGTGCTTAGCTGTTCCTGGTATTTAAAACAACATATTACCAACAAGGTTCAATACCTTTCCTGGGGAACAGAACCCTGAATGCATCTGGGAGATTTAACAGGTCTAATAAAACTGCTGTGTTGCACAGCTGTTTTTTGGGGATCTGGAAAGGAGTTACAGTTTTCAAGAGCTTTTGCAATCCTTCTTTCCACTGAATCTGGTCCTAAGGCAACAAAACTCCTCTGTTCAGAGGGTGGGACTCAGTGAGGAACTTCCAAAGTAGACGAAAAGGTTATTACAGTCTGCAGATAGCCTGTAATAGAGACTCACAGCCAGGAATATTATTGTACCTGGAATAAGGATGATCATCTGAGAGTGAAGAGTTGCTCTGCTGACTGTGGTTGTCTCTTAAAACCTCTTTGAGCATAGAGACCCAGGAGAAGCTCTGAGTAACAAGCTTCTCTGAATAATTTAGCTGTGTGGATGCATGCCTGAAACAGCCACAGCTGCTGAGCAAAGAGACCCCCTCCGGGGCTCACACGCACATCCAGAGCTCCACAGCCCAGGCCAGCCAGTGGTGCTGTGGATAAGATGCCTGTTGGGCAGTAAAACCAGAGGCAAACCCCTTCCCAGAACCTGGGCAGTAACACAGTAAACATGCTCTCCCCTTTCTTTCCCCACCCCAGGGTAAGGCCCTTGTGCCCACCCCTCTCCTCCAGGTACAGCATAAGAACAGACATCAATACCTTGAGAGTTTTCACAAGTTACATTCCTCTATGTCTGGGCGCACGCAGCAGTTGAGGATTTGGCCTTTCCAGCTTTGTGCATATTTATACATCCTGTGTCTCTGATGTTCCTGAATTTCCTTTTCATTAATGATCCTCTCAGCCTCGGAAGCGGCAAACAAAGAGGCAGAACTCATCTGCTTCCTTTAGCGTTCATACTTGACTGAAAATGCTTCATTAAATAAATAGCAACAGACCCTTAAAATTCCCTTGCCCTCAACCTCACAGCTTGTTTGATGAAATGAAACCTTATGTCCTGGCTTGGTAGATGGGGAGTTTTTAGGCAGGGCCAGAGGGGGCTGTCCTGACTTCTCTGTGCTAATGTCATGTATGCCTTGTATCCTCCTCTTCATTGTACTCTGCCTCAGAGCAGAATGACTGTACAGAGTGCCACGGCTGGATTTTGCGCTCAGCAGGTTTCAAGCACAGGCAATGGATGCACGTTGTAACAGTGCTTTTCCTCCTTCCAGCCTTTTCCTCTGCTGTGGCATTGCTGTCTCTGGATGCTGCTCGCTCTGGGGAGACTGACCCAGCCTACCATGGCACTGCACTCTGCAGACACACTCAGCTTCTTCCTTGCCTGGATTCAAAACTGGCCTGTGGTGTGGTCTGTGTTTGCACTTGGCTTTGTCATGACCATGAATACCTGAGCCCCAGTCTGACTAATGGGCCTGGAGGGAAAGCTGGAGCTGCGTGTGGTATCCAATTTGGTGACATTTGATCAGCTGAGGAGGATGTGAACAGCCTTGGCATTGTTCATTGCCTCTCACACGTGCCCCAGGCACCTCAGTGATGTTGGCAGCAAGCTGGTCATGCTCGAGCACCATGTGGATTTCTGCTTCCTTTTCATCTCTTGGTGAATTCCCATCGCGTCTCGGTGCCTGGGGCATGTGCTCTGTGGAGCATGATCCCTGCCCGTCCCTGTTCCTGCAGGAGAATTTATCAGCCTGCAAGGTGCCTTCAAGAGGTCTCCTTAGGATTTCAGCTAAAGCCCCAGGAGGGTGATGGGAGTCTCTGATGTGGTGCACCAGAAATATGCTGGCTTTTTTATGGGCTTGAAAGACTTGAATGGCAGTAACAGGGAGCTTTTCTTGGAGGCACTTTATCAAAGCTTTATTGCTCAGGCGAATACCCCAGAGCTCCGTCATCATCAGCTTGTATTTACAATGATGGCAGTGGGTTTGTTTAACCAACTTCGATTTCCAAGAGTCAACAGACAAAAAACCAATTTCCCCAGCTGGAAGGCTGGGAAAAACTCCTGTTAGCATTAACTGAAATAAGAAGTCATCTTTTGTTATTCTTGAAAGCCTAAGGGAAAAACACACATTTTCACCTTTGAGGGGGGCTTTATTTCCTTTTTAAATTGAAACTGTTGGCAATGATGACAATTACAAGCAAGGGTATTTGAGTTTGTTTTTAAAACAGATTGCCAATAGTTAGACCTTAATTGCGTTGTTTAGTCAAGCTTCTGCAAGCGCTTTCCAAACTCCCGCCGTGTAACTGAGGGGGTTTATTTCTGTTTAACTACCCAACGTCCCAGAGAATCAGACAGAAGGCGCAGAAGGAGCAGACAAAGTGACTCTGTCACCAGCCACACTGCAAGGTCACAGAGGCTCCTGCAGTAGCACCAGACTGCGTCGGCCCTCGCGGTCCCCAGAGCAGCTCTCTGTGACAGGAAGCACATTCTGGTTGGAACCAAAGCTTCAGTCTAACCACACAGGCTCAGGTCTACACCCATCCATTTCTTAATCGGCAATGAAAGCCAATGCAAAAATATCATCATTTACAGCCCAACTCTGCCAAGTGTTTATGGCAGGATATACGGTTTTATTTTCTGCGTTTCTTCCCCTTGAAGATAAGCCTGTTCTTAGCATTCTCATAAAATGTTAGGACAATATTATAGCAACGTTAAGAAGCTTTTTCTAAAAGTAATAATTCTCATTTTAGGAGTGATAACTGGCACACAGCATACTCTCTGCACCATTGATGCTGATTTTTTGAGCAAGTTAACAGAACACAAGGGGAGTTTCAAAGGCCTGAAAAGAGACTAATGGGGAAAAGAAGTATCTTTTTAAAGTAAGTGGTATGGCCCAGGTAACTTTAACCTCGTTAGTCCAATACTGATGCCATGCTAACATGGGACACAGTCAAAAGGGCCGTGGAATGTCAATCCATTGCTCCAGAAAACTGCTCATCAAACAAGCAATCTTTCTTTTGAGGACATTATTAATTCAGTTAATAAAGGTAATTCTGCTAACATAATAGACTTAGATTCCTGCAAAGCCGTTGACTTAATCTTTCATGACATTCTGTTAAAAATAGTAGTCAACAAAATCAGTGTAGCTTATATTTAAATGGATGGAAAATTTGGTAACAATGCATCTGAAAGTAATTATCTACTGGAGGAACTTCTCATGTGTCCAAAAGGATTTACTCTTGGTATAAACATTTAACGTTTTAGAAGAACAGCAACAGTTAATGAGAGAGGTGAGGTTGGTTTGTTTGGTAGGGGGACACATCTGAGCATGCATTCCAGCACAGCCAAACATCATGACATTTACCGTTCTGATGACAAGAGCGAGATGAAAACGCATGTGCTGAGACGACGGGGCTGTGGGGAGGTCTGATGGGGTACCGGGAGCTGACAAACCAGGTGTAAGACCACAAAGTAACGCTGTGGAAAAGGATGTAAATAGCTACAGCGGTGGTGCAAAATTAGCACCTCTATTGATTTAGCTTGCTTAAGTGAATTTTAAGGTGTGACAGTGTTAGGTGACAGTTAACTTTATAGAGAAGAAAATTTCTGGAAATAGAAAGCTTTTTAGTCTAGTAGAAAGCGTCACATCCCATGACTTGCAGCTAGGCAAATTCAGAGTGGAAATAAGATGTGCTGTTTAAATGTAGGTAATTAAACAGTGGAACAACTGACTTCGTAGGAACTGAGTGTACCCTCCGTTAGTTGATACCTGGAAGAATGGTGTTTAAATATGCTGCAGTTCAAACAAGTCTTCTGAGTCTGATGCAGCATTCGCAGTGAGAGTGTTTACTCTGTGTTATCTCACAACTCTAATTAGACAATCTGCTCTCTTATCTGTACAACCACTCTTCTTGTTTTACCTATTGATCAGTTTTATCTACTGATATTTGATATTTTTCCTGGTCTGGCAAATCTCAACATTATTGTTGATGTGACAGTCGTGTTTGTAGTGTACCATGTACTGCAGTATCGATCCCACGATGTGATTAACAGCCTGTATTGCCTAAGGGACGAAATGAAGATTAACATTTGCTCAAGCTGTCGATTGAGATCAAATATTTGTGTCCTTTGATGATTGCAGCCTGAAGGCTGCATTGGCCTCTTGGAAAAGAACAGAGTCCTGATTCTGAATGAAGGGTTTGGGAGTGGCAAAGCACTGTGGTATTCTACGTTTACAATCCCATCTCCTCACTTTTCCTTGGAAAAGCAAAGGGAGTGAAGGTAGCGGCTTGGCTCCTCAAAACTGTGTGCTACCTCCTGGCTGCTGCTTTTCACTTTCACTCCAGAGCTGCTAAATGATGTTGTCATAGAAACATAAAAGGGGCATCTGGGAGCTCTTCCAGTCTGGCTACGCACAGGACAGCACATTTCACTCTCATCTATCTAGGTCTTTACCTTTCTACCAACAGCACAACCCAGCCCAGGTTTTCTTACCGGATTCTTGCGTAGTGGTGACACCCCTTGCTCACAGTGGCTCAGCTCCTTAATAACCATCATTTCCAGGTGTCCAGGATCTGTTCTTTCTCTCGGTGAGGGCACACGCCCACCAGTGTTGCTGCAAGCAAACAAATTCCTCAGGGTCAGCTTCTCTACTTACATAAGCTGGGATAGCTCTATTTACCGGCACAGGGCTGTACCACTTTACATCAGCAGAAAATGTAGTGTTCAAGCATATGCTATGTTTATTTTCCACTGGAGATGGGTATGCAGCTAATATCTATTTTCCTTTGCACTTAGCTCCGTATAGATTAATTTTGTCAATAATAATGTAATATTTTTGCCGGTTTACATTATTACCCAAAGAGACAGGAAAAAAAAAAGCCCAGACGAACAAATTCCAGTCACAGTCATAAATGATCTCGGGTTAAATGACTGTGCTGTCTAGCATCCCAGGGGATAACAGCAATGAAACTCTGGCAAATCTGAGGGCAACCTGACTTGACAGAGTATAACAAGGCAAAAGATCCTCTGTTGTGTTAGCTTACCCTGCTGCTTCTCCATTGGCAGCGTTGTGGATTGGCACTTAGTGGTAAAACAAACATAATCAAGAGGAAATCTGGTGAATTTATGAGCAGAGGGTCAATGGCCCCAGGGACTGTTCTTAGTAAGTGGTATATATAAAGTTTTTCTGCTCTATTACCTCTTGTAGTCACCCGTACTGGTGCTCCGAGCAGGACTGAGCAGATCAGCACTGATGCAAGACAGATGCTGTGCGTCAGGGTGAGCTGTTGCAGTGCATCTGTGCACACCACAAGGCGCTACCTGCCCAAGAGTTTCTGCTAGGTAATTAGATAAGCTGCTCACTATGTCATTTGCAAATGATGCAGGCCTGAGATTAATGGCCTGCAAATTGGTGAGTAGATAGAAAGAACTGAATTGTGGCGGGAGGGATTTTGAAAGCCACTAAAGGCCCAAGGAAAGCACTAGAGAGGAGGAAGCATGCAAAAGGGAAGTGGAACCAGCTTTTGATTGGACTATTTGGACTTTAAACATAAAACTCTTCTTGAAGGAAGAGGCTGAAATCTTGCCAGGCTTTGTAGCTGTGTGATGCTTTGTGGAAAGGTTGAAGCAGAACAAATTTAAAGAAAAAGCTGCGGAGCACAGTAGGACACGCTTACAGAGTGTACAGAGCTTTGAGTCTTTGCCACCAAGGACGCTGTATTCTCCAGCTCAAAAGGAATTTTCCTTCTTCTATTTAATGTCAGAGATAGACGCAGGTGTGTACTAAACTGCATATTTAAATCCAGTCACACTAAGCCCAGGACACATGATAATGCAGGAAATATTGAGCATTGCTACTCGATATGACAACAAGGCAAGTTTCTCGAGCACATGCAGTTCTGTAGGAGCTAATGACCACGCTGGTTAAACCTAAGCTAGGTTTAACCAGTGCCCTCAGCTGGGAGCAGGATCAGAGGGCTGTGTGGTGTCTGATCCATGAGAGGATTATGAGACACTGTCAGTCAGGCCTTGGTAATGTATGGTGATGAAGGCAGCACTGCAAAAATAATGTTGTTGCTGTCTCATACCACTCCATATATCACTGTGCTTGAATGTCAATAAATGGGAGCATCTGAAAACAGTAAATCATTCCCCACTCGTCTGATCCCTTGTTACAGAAGCACTGTTTGTGGCTTATGGCACATTTGTCTCACTTATAGCGTAACAAGCTGTTTTGGGGGCCTTTGCCAGATGGACTGTTCCTCAGCTCCAAACCAAAAGCACAAGCCAGGGAGCGTTCCCGAGCTGCGGGGTCTACTGCCTACAGGGCTGTGCAAGTGGGGAACAGACTGCTTCTCCTCTCCCTGGTTTGCTGGGCATAGGTACGGTGCATCCTTGGGCCTACCGCTCTGTTTTGGTGCACATGCTCCTTGCATACCTGGTCCAGCCCTCACCCAAACCCACACAAACCTTTGCACCAGCTTCAGTAGGCTTTAGGTAGGCTTTAAGATACCTCATAACTTTGTACTCCTGTAATTCTCCCCACACACCAACCATTCCTTCTTCATTTTACAGTGCAGAGAGACAATGTGCAAGGAGATGTGCCATTTCACCTGTCGATCGTTGATTTAAATTGCCTAGTCCCAGCCCGGCGCTATAAATCCTCCCATGCAGCTGGAGAGCCCCATTTACTATAGCGAGTTTCCATGGCAATCCTGCGCTCTCCCACGTTCAGCTGCACAGTGCAGGCAGCCCCCCCTCCCCTTCACTTCAGATTCCATTCACATAGTCTCCTATTGATAGGAAAAAACCCCAAATGGGCCATGGATAGCTATTTCCTATCTTAACCTACTTTCCCCCAATAAGTGGATGATATATATGTATTTTAGCACATAAAGAGAGCACTTGTCCTTTTCCAGACATCATTTGGCATGCAGCATTCAGATATTCTGAAGGTCTAGTTCTTTCCTGACACACATTACTCATTATTTTAGGACATTTATAGGAAAGTACAAGCTTAATAGTTCCTTGTGTTTCTGGCTGTAATCTCTGCAAAGGAACCGTATCTCTCTCTAGCAGTAAATCCCTCCCTAGGCTTAGGGCAGGTTCGTGGTAGCCTCCCACCTGCATTTGAGCTGTTTTCTTTACAGCACTCACTGGGTGTATGACACAGACCATGGGAAACAGTCTGAGCTGCTAGGGTTAAAAAAAACCAGAAGAAATACAATCAGTGGTACCAGCAAAAATTCTGCAGCCAGGGTCAGACTACTCCCTCTGTATCTCTGAGTGTTGCACATGCCTATTGCTATTTTACAACATTCAGGGGGTGCAGGATTGGGCCCTTGGCTGTCAGACTTCAGAGCAGTACTCTTTTTTTCTTCTAAATCCACTGCTTCTTCCCACCATATGCTTACTATAAAATTCATGTCACATCCAGCTTGCAGTCGAAGTCTAAATTTGTGCTTTGATTGTTTGCTAACTGAGAGTTGCTGTGAAAAGTGGTTTACAAAGTAAATTGCTTAGTCAGGCACTGAAAAAAAACCCCAAAAAACCAAAACCAAAAAACCTCAAACAAATGTCATTTCCCTTCCTTTTAGCTGGACATATTTCCCAAAAGTGAGGGAACTCACAACAAAGTGAGATACACACAGCAAACCAGCAAGAGAAAGAAAAAAGCGTGTCTGCCAGCTGCGAATTACTGCGTAGAAGATCCTTGGAGTACGCCTGGTGAGGACAAAAGTATAGCTGCATGACATGCAGCTGTTTCAAAACACAGAGCCTTAGAGGGAATTTCTGGGTTGGTTCACACATATATACACTTCCTGAATTTTGTTAGGCCTTGTGGGTTATTGGTTTAAATATTTCCTGAACAGCGACAGTGCACAGCAGGGGAAGCTGAAGCGTTTGCTGGTGAGCCTGCAGCCCCGACTGTGCCAAGCCGACCTCCAGCTCCAACAGCCTCGTACAGGGCTGAGCAATCCCCAAGCCCACTTGCCTTTGCCTTGCAGAAACCCCAGAAAACCGCACTGAAGCTCTGGGTGCCACAGCAGGGCAGACCTGGGCCTGCAAGCGTAACGGCAGCAGAAACTGGTGGGGAGAAAATGCAGAGACTCGGATCTGGACAATATGCTCTCCATGGGATAATCCCATGTGACAGCTCAGCAGCATCCCTCTTGGCAGATTCTTAGTTGCAAGAAAATTTGCAATATCCTTTCCAGAAAACCCCTAAAATGGCTTTTGTGAAACCTCCCCTGGGAATTTGAGAGCCCGTAGTCTAATTTGCTAAAACAAATAGTTTTAGCCTAAGTACCTCTGAAGGGGAAATGCAGTGTTGGAGGACTGATGCATCATGAATGCCATACGAGTGAACACATGGGGCCTAATTCTGTCTCAGTTCCATGTGACAGGAGCTGTGGAGTCAGCAGGCCAGAGCCACACATGACTGGCTCATTCTGCTCATACAAATCTAAGATACAAATCCAAACAAATTTGCTCCTATCTGCCTCAGTTCCCACTTGGCTCCCTGACTTGGGAGTTTCACACACTGCAGAAGTGGGATTTGGCCCAGTGATAGGTTTCACTTAATCTCTCAGCAGATTTGTGGTCTAACACTCAGAGATGTGCAGCATAACACGCTGGCAATCTGTCACTCTCCTGGCTCTCCTCAGCTCCAACAGCTTGCTGAGAAAAACCGGTGCCAAAAGAGATGCCAGTCCGACCTGAGGGACTTCAGCAGCATCGCCTGCGCGCAGCGAGAGCTCTGCCTGTCACAGCACATGCATTCC
>NW_010250001.1:12472-23224 GCF_000690775.1 Eurypyga helias
CTCCTCCACCAGCAGGCTGGGACCAGCCCTGGGCTTTCCTGGTTACTGTCCCAGTTTCCCATTTTACCAGATCTTCGCTGAAAGTTGCCCTCCCGCTGCTGAGGTTTCACATTACTGTTCTCTCCTCTTTACCTGATGGACCAGTTTACTCGGCACGGTGGCTACCCGTGAACCCCAAGACTGCAATTAGGGCTCTTATCACTTGCACACCCTGAATAGCTGTGGCTTCTCTCTTGGACAAGCTCTGCATTCCTAGCACTGAAACCTCTAATCAGGTCAAACGTCGGCTTGGAACAGCCTGAAATGGGAACTTTGCGACTCCAGTCTGCAGCGGAGGAATTCCTTGTTTGGTTAGACTTGAAAAGCTGAAATGCTGGGGATATCTGAGCACAGACTGCAGTGACACTTATTAGATTAGCTGTCTGAGTCTGTTTCTTCAAGAGAACTTCTCTAGAGACCACAGGGATCCATGTACATGAAAGGATGTGGTGTCGGTATCTTGCCTCACCATCTGAGTACTTTCCAGTAATAACGAACACTTACAATACTGACATTGCTGCTTAAAGCTAATCCATAGAATTATAAAGCATGAACACATAGCTGAGGACATAAACCAGAAAAAAAGAGCTGGATTTGATAAACCAAAATGCTGATGAAACAGCACATCAGCCTGCTCTGCTCTGTAGTGAGCTGGGACCCAGAAGAGGACACAAAGCTTCTTCCCAGAATACTTCCTGAAATTCAGTCCATGACAACCATAAGCGATGGCCTCTGCTGTAAGCTAACAAGAAATGTGTTTTATCCCTATTTGTTTGCCTTTATCCTATTCACGTGCCTTCCATGAATATCTGAGCTAACGGCAAGTATAGCCTCGGGACGTGCAGAATTTCAGTGTATATGACAGGATATTTGTGGGAAGCAAATTTACAATTCAGAAATGGAAAAATTTCCCAGAAAACCAATGCCTAAGGACCATCCAACCAGAGAAGGGAAGCAGCACTGAATGATCAGCCTAGTCTTGGCTGTTATATGTTGACTGTAGTAGTTTTGGCTGTAACCACAGATGCAGGAATTAGCTGTGAGTAACTCTGGGGCAAAGAGCTGCCAAAATGCAACTCATGGGCAGCATGCAAGCAGAAGGCAGACGCACCAGCTGAGATATCCTGTAGCACTGAGATATGCCTTAAGGGATGCTTTAGCCATCTGCAGCCATAACCGTGGGAAGGTTTAAGAACTGCACTGGCAGACCTCAATCCAGGATGTCGCTGCCCATTGAAACCCATCAGAAGCCTCTGTGAAAAGGCCGAGTATGACAATGAAGAGGAGAGTGAATCATTTCTATAGCAAGAGTTTTTCTGCTGCTACCCATTCCGGGTTGTCTTTGACCAAGGTGACCATTCTCCAGGCTTGTCCTGGCAGAAACAGGGGCCCAGAGCCTCCCAGCACTGCGATGCTTCATCTCCTCTCTGTGAGCTGCGTTTGCCCTCTGCTGTTCGCTGGATAAAGTGTTCCCTCTGGTTGATCCAAAATGCGGTGTAAGAACAGCACAACCTGAAGAACCGGAATGGCTACCCCCAGATTTCAAATTCTTAAACTTAGAAACTGTGACACTTTTTAAAAGGGACACCCACGAAGGTGGAAAAGCCTTTGCTGAGACTTTAGCATACACAAACTTTATATTCTCAAGATTTCTTAATAATCACAAGGATCAGAACCCTGGTTTTGCATTACCCCCTAAAGAAAAGCCAATATTCAGAATTAAGCCCCCCGTTCTCTTGACACCAGGGATTCAGGTGTGACAGAATGCTGCTGAGAGCAGGATCAAACGCTGGATGAGCTGCCAGTGTCCTGGGATGACAAGAGGTGCCCTGGGATGAGGACTCTTGATAGGTCTGCTTTCTCCCCCTGCTCTGGTACCATATTCTCCCTCCATCCCAGAACTGCAGAGCTGCTTCCACCTGGGCCCTGGGTTGGCTGCCCTGCTCCTCCGCTGCCCTGCCCTCCCCACTGCAGCCCTCCGGCCCTGGAGCAGCCGTCACCAGGATGCCAGACACCTTGGAAAGGACGCAAAGGGCTTGTCAAGAGAGCTGCTGGCGTCTTGCCACATGTTTGCAAGCTGAGATCAGCCTTAGGCTCCTCTTGGTGCTGTTTGTTTTCTCCTCTGTTCCCAACAGCCTCTCCCTGTGCTGTCGCTACTGCCGCCCTGCACAGAGGGGCTCAAACAAAGGTGTGGTGACGGTTGGTGGCTGGCTGGGCTGGGGACACTCTGCTGGACCTCCTCCCGTGCCCCCCAGCATTCATAGGCAGGGCAGGAACTGACCTGGCGCTTGTCTCCGAGGGACTTCTGCCCTCCCAGCTGGTGTCAGGGAGCTGCTGCCCGCAGATGGCTCAGCCCAGGGAAGGAGCAGCAAATGGGATGTTCAGTGCTGAGATCTTTCTCACACCTTCCTTTGGAAGTGGCTTCTGGGATTAGCCACTGTAGAAAGGCTGCAGCCCTCCCACGGATCATCCCTGAAGTGCTTCTCTACGTGCTTTTGCACAGCTCCTAAGTGGAGACTTTGTTCCATGCATGGACGAGGCTTCAGAAGGTAAGTGTTCACCAGGCAGAAACATGGGGACCAGGGAGCTGACTTTCTTGTCACTGATGATATAGTCATTGCCCCACATGAGCACGCCAGACTCCTGAGCTCCCAGGGCAGCTCTTCAGGGTGTATTGACCCAGAGCAGGACATTGACAAACTGTGACATATCCCTGTCTCTCCCCCACAAGGCTGAGAAAATTAATAACAACAGGTAGCATTTGCAAACACCACAGAAATGTAAAAGATGAGGGTCCTTATGCGCAGTCAGCAACTGTGGATGAGACAAAATATGCATAGGCATAAAGATGACCTACTTCGTTCTCAAAGGGCAGAAATGACTAGTCCTTTCACATGGTTATTTCAGACATGGATATCAAGTAAGCAGAGCTCTAGCACAGTGGGAAGATGGATAACAGTTTGGCATCTGGAGAATCAGATCCTCTAGCTGGTGTGCGGGTAATGAGCTTCCCTTTTCCTCTGATCATAGCAGGGACTTGGATAACTTTATTTTAAACCAAGGATTTATCGCTTATTGAAAGACTGCAGTGCTTCGTTTAATCTGGATTGCATGACTTCAGACACAATGGAGCAAATATTTTGAAGTTTGGAGGGTGTTGGACAGTTTTGCAACTCTTGTAGCTCTTTCAGCAACACCAAAACTCCCCATTTCATGCTGCGTTCTGACAGAAACCTGCTCCATGAATCCTCCTCAGCCTGAAGTCGTCGAGACCCAGCTACTGTTGAATGCATACAATAAGGTCACACTAGGAGCTTCTCTCTGTCTGATGTGTTGGCTTGTTTTTTCTGTAAAAAGACACGAGCCTTTCTTACTCCCACAAATATTCCTGTATGGTTTGGGGTTTTTTTTGTAAGTAACTGCTACCAAATAGGACCGAATTGGGAAAGTCAGCTCAGTCTTTCTTAAACATGTGCAAAACTACCAACTAATATCAGTGAGGATTTTGCTGAGTAAGCACTAACATAGCTCTGGAGCATCAGCTCTGACAGGCTAAGCACACACTGAAAACCAGATGGATATAAAAGCAGGCCAGGCACAATTTTTCAGGAGCAATTCTGTGTTTCAACCACCAGCTGTCTAATCTATGCTGGGCTAGACATGAGGGGAAACTGGCTACAGTGAAGACAGGTGAAGAGATGCTGAAATGTCTTTCATCCCTTGTTTCCATAGATGTGGCCCTGGCTTGGAAGAGTCTTCAGAAAGACAAAGCAGTGGTACGTGTGGTTCAAGGAACACTTGCTGTCACATACCTTTATTGCTCTCTGTCAGCTACCTCTGCATCACCTCTGCAGAGTTTTCTTTCATGGATATAATGTAACTGAAAACAATGTAAACATGCCTTTTCTTTTTCTTTCTTTTTTTTTTTTTTTTGTTTTTGTTCTTTAGCAATGAACATATAACCCCTTTAATCATTTGCTAAATGACAAAAAGGGGATAAGGACAAAAGCAAAGAATCTTACCAAATTGCACAACACTCTTCAAATTAATTACAAGAACAGATAAAGGTTTGCCTTGATTGTGGTTGAAGCCCTGAGCAGAATAGTAGCTGACACTCCCTGAGCTGGGATATCTTCTGAATCATCCCTGTCTTATTGTCCTCTTAGTAGGAAACATAATAATGTTCATATCAGGCAGAGCAGCTGTAATCTTAGCAGTGAAAATGCTTGGAGGAATGGGTAATATCACCCAAATGCAGTGTTGCTTGCACAGCCAAAGCCAGACACCAGTATCACACTGCTGTAGTTGCTGTTGGCTGGGGTTACCTCCAGCTTACACCGCGCTAAAACATCAGAGCAGTTCTGGTAAAAAACTGAGGCACGCATACATGCAAAGTGTAAATAAAGGAGAGAGGTGATTTCATCCCTTATCTTCCCAGTCAGCTGCATTCTTTCCAACTGTAGGAAATACCACATGGAACGTGCTCAGACATGCCAGTATTTACAGAGTAACTAGGAGCTGCAAAATTAATCAGAGAAGCAGTGTATGCCAGCAGAATGCTACCACGGAAAAAAAACATATGTCTCCCTTCAAAAGAAAAATCTGCCTTTTCACAGCTACAAAGGATTGAAAACAAATTTTATCATCAAATGTGGAGTTGTGCCAGATCACAGGCAGCCAGAAGAAAGCTTTGGCATGAAAAAAGCTTTGGTGAGTTCTGAGTTACTGGGAAACTGCTGAGACAGGGGACTGCTTTGGTACTGGAGGGAAGGGAAAGTGACAAAAGGTGGTGAAAGGCCCCCTTTATGCAAAAAAGTGTATATTTTCATCAGCTAGCTACTAATATTCTCTGAAGAATTTAACAATGCACAAGGAATCACTCCTTGCTGGAGAGAGTTCAGGAAAAGATTCAGCATTAATACCCACCAGCTACAGCAAAGTTAAAGCCACTTGTGGTTGACCTCTGAGGTTTATTCCTAGAGATAACTAATGTGGTCTAAATACAGAGTTTTGTTAGTTTACTTTTGCAGGAAATGCATATGTTTAAAATAATCTCTAAAAGACAAAGTGGGATAAGAAAAAAAGCAGGAAATTTAACCAAATTCCTCAAGACTCTTAAAAACTGATGACAAGAACAGATTTGTTTTTATTTTCACATCTGCTGGGTATTTGGTTTTGAGATGGCTTATTCGCTGGGAACAGTTTAGGCTGTCAGCCTTTAATATTTACGGATGCTCTTTCCTCCCTAAGCAGCTGGGCTTTGTACCATGCTCATGGAGATGGCTCACTGCCTGGACCCCGGTCCAGGATAGTAAGAGAGGGGTGTTGAGTGATCTGTTAGGAGCTTGTGGTTTTGCATGTGAATCTTTTTTCTTGCTCCCAAGCCAATTGAACAAGGGAAGGAAAGCTGAGATGAATGTTTGTGACTGGGTTTAAATGCCAGGCACATGATGTGACCTGGTGAAGCACACTTGAACACCGTATACTATGGTACCCAAGGAGCTGGGACACAGGGTACTAAAGGTAGAGCGAGTTTCTGGTAACCAAATACTCAGTCTGCCCTGAGTATGGTGGGTGGCATGGTGAGAGTGAACACAGAGATTTTTACACCAAAGGAGAAACCCTCACTTTTCTGTCCCAGAACTGAAATGCTGGCAGGGTCTTTACTTTGTATGGATGAAATTGTACCCATGTATCCAAAGGGCCAGATTTGGAATAGCTCCCAGTAAACGGAACTGGTTTATTTTAATGGTTAAGGAACATTTCTGACATTGACATTATTTTGCTACACTGCAGATGGCGAGAGGAACAAGGATGAAACAGCTCTGAATGAGAAAAAGAGCAATGAGATTCCTTCAGCTTGCAGGTAAATAATAACCTTCATGTACAGTGCTTGGTGGATGAAGAGATGAAGGCACACATACAGCAGTTTAAATTCTGGAGGGCAGGACTTCACAAAAAGCTTCCTATTTATTAGATAAAAAGAGAAAGTCACCAAACAATTCGACCAGTAAGAATGGTGACTGACAAGCCAGTGCAACAGCCTGACACCAGTTGTGTGTTAGTCTATCTGCCCGTGCTTGTAGTAACTCTTCTCAGACCACGGTTCACTTTGTGCTTTCCCAATATTGTCTTTATTTGCCAAACTGCTGGTTACTGGCAAAATCCTGATCCTGTGAAGACACTGAGATTGCCAGCGGAGCATGTTGTAGAAACCCAACTGTCATTCATATTAGCAATGTATTGAACAATGTCATAATACACGCTGCTTTTCTTTCTCTTAAGAAAGGGAAATGGTGCTTCTCTCTCCCCTGCTTGGTCACAGAGCTGTTTCCTCGAGCACCCTGCCATGAGCTCTGACCCACCCAGAATCACCCCTCTTTTCCCCAGGGGACACTCATGCTCATCACCTTGCAGCCCTGCCAAGAGGGAGGCTGAGGATGGCAAAGGCACACCAGGGACACAATCTCCTGCCAACAGCCTGTACAGACCAAGAAAAGACAATTTCAGGGACCAGGCAGATTCAAGAAGTCACACCACAGGAAAGGAAAAATCTCCCTGCTCTCTGCATCACCCACCTCACGTCCCTATGGGGAGCAGTCTGTTCTCAGCTGACCCGCATGGCAGCTGGAGCAGTTCTCCCGAGCCCCCGGCTGTCCTGCTCCCTACATCCCACCTCTCGTCAGGCAGCAGGCCCAGTGATCAGAAACTGGGAGACTTGTGGAAAAAATCACCCCAAAAGAAGTTAGAGCAACTCAAGAAGAGAATCCAGGAGCAGAAGCAAAAGCAGAGAGCAGCGTCTCAGGAGGAGAAGCTCCTGATTTCTGCCGATGCAAAAGATCCACCACAAAAAAGACCCCTGAAGAGAAAGGTTTGCCGAGTGGCATCTGCTCCTCCCACTCAAGTTTGCAGAGGTCAGTAGTATTCTGGTCTACAGAGAAAGGCTGAAGCTGTGCATTACCAGGCTGTGCTGTGGCACAGCTGATTAATTAACCCCATACCTTCCACCCCACACTTCGGTAAATGTTGGGCAGTAACCATGTCCATGTGACAAATTAATTTATTTCTGCAGTCCTTGAGGGAGCAACCCTGCACTGCACATACCAACTGGTGTACGGAGTTGACTTCTCCAATGGATTTACTCCTCAGCATGCACAAATTTATATTTTTCTTTCTGTGTAATGGTAAAGAATTTGCTGCAAATATATTCCTTTCTTCCTTCTCTTCCCACGTTGTACCTTTTGCCAGATGCAAAGCATGTAATGAGAAACAGCAGCAAAGTAGTGCAGAAAGGCATCCCAGATATTTAAAGAGGGAATTGTGTAGTTCAGAGGCATTACAGGGGATTTAGCAGTTCATTCAGTGGATCCACTAGTGTGGAAGCAAATATTATTAGACTTCCTTATCCTATTTTGCTGCTAAATTGGGGCCTGAAGTACCGTCCCTCTACATCTGTCACTTTAGTTTAGTGTCATTTAAGATGTCAGGTTGCTGTGAGTATTGCACGGACTCAAGAGCAGGACTGCCTACGGCTAGCTCGGTTAGCCAGCCCGCTTGGCAATCTCTTCAGCCAACGGGGGATTACTGGGTGTATATTAGACTAGAGAAGACGAGCTGAAAAGCTGTACATAATAAATCTTATTGCTATAATAGCATTAGTTTTAATTCATTGGGCACTGTGATCCCTGCCAGACAGCATCGGCTTCCATGGGCATTTCCTTTAGATTTGCTCCCAATCACCTTTTACGCTGGCGTATGGAAGTGTTTTATGTCGCTCAGCTCTGGTCCGTGCTGCCCTCTCCCCCTTTCAGCTCAATCAGGCAGCACGGTCAGTCATCGCTGCCCAGCATTACCCCTCCTAATACCCAGAGGCCAAAGCCACAATCCCTGCTGAGCCTCTTTGGAACATTCTCAGGGGGAAGGCTAGTTTAGTTTGGGTTTAACCCAGATCATTTTACATAACTGAGTTAGGGAACTACTAAACAGTTCAACTTGCAGAACAGAGGCAGCCTCCGAGGCTGAAGATTAACAGCTCGAGAAGCTTGGCTCAGGTGCAGCTTGTTCAGCTTGACCGTACCTCTAAAACCAGTGTGTCACAGCTGCTTTCCCAGATGTTACCTCCGTCAGCTATCTGCAGGCCGGTCTAGGAAGCCTGCTTCTGCCTTTCACACATACAGAAGCTCAGTGCTATCAGATACCAGCATTTGCACTTTTCCTTGCAGCCCAACAGGTTTCAAGTATCTGTTTGTCAAGGTTTTAGTGCTGTGACCCTGAGGTCTGCTCTCTCCTTGCCTGATGAAGAGAACAATACCAGAGAAGAACGTGCCATCCCTGGCCAAGGGAGGGGTATAACAAAGCTCCTGGGTTAGCAATGCTCTATCCTAGCAGCTCGTGACAGGCAGCTTGCCCTGGCATGCCGTGTTTGTGTGCTCTGCAGAGAAAGGTCAGTCTGGGTCTCCAGACAGAATCCAAGGAGAGGTGTCCCACTGCACCCTCTGGATCTGCCAGGGCTGCTTGCACAGTACCATTGTACCAGCAGACAGGGTAACAGATGTAACCTCAAGGATGCAGGCCAACGCTCACTTTGCTGGGACATCTCCTGTTCCACAAAAAAGCAGTCCTGCTTGTTCTGTGACCAGTGTCGAGAGAGGGACTCTTGCTTTTGTGTTCCAAGCAAATAGGACTGGGTCCCCCACATCTGTCCCTGCAGCTCAGGTCAGCTGTAACTCTCGACCAGCTTCCCATGAAGCATGGCACAAACAGGGATAGTGGACTTCTTGTTCCCAGGAGCTCATTTGACAATGAATTTGGCTTGTAGCTGTCACCTAAAGCCTGCCCTTTGTGTCACCGCTTTGATTTGTTGGTGACTACTGTCATGTCTGTAGTTTGATTGTAGTCACACACTAATTATTTTCTGTGTTTTACTCCCTCCTGATTAAAGATCAAAGAGAGAGAAGCTCAGCACGGAGAATTCAAACGCAAAGCCAGAGGCAGCCTCCACCCAAGTCCTCTGTTCCGGAGAGAGCAAGGACAGGTAAAGGTAAGGATGAACATCATGAGATGTTACACAAGTGGATGGACAAAACTACTGGAGGTCAGTGGCATTTGAGCACTCACCTGGCAAAATCTTTAGCTAATACCAAATCCTAGGATCTGCAGTCAAGGACCAGGGCCTAGCTACGCCAAGCAGGTAACAAAGAAAACCACTGAGGGAACAGACAAAAATTGACATTTGTTCAAGGAGGCGGCAGATGACCAGCAGCAGCACAAGGATTCAAGGCTTAATTGCTGGTGAGTGGTGCTGAGACTGACCACCTGACATCTTAGTGGGGAGAGCTGTCTGTCACCTATTCGGTTCTGTGTTCCTGATGAATGAAGAGTGCCACCAAAAGGCAGGGATTGTGCTGGTGAATGGTGCTGAGGGCCCCAGGATGGTGTACCAGACTGACCACCTGACATTTTAGTGGGGAGAGCTGTCTGTCACCTATTCGGTTCTGTGTTCCTGATGAATGAAGAGTGCCACCAAAAGGCAGGGATTGCCTAGCCTGCAAAATGAAAGCAGTGGAAAGGCGGATGAATTATCCACAGCCTTACTACAAAGTCAGCAGCAGAGGCAGAAGTCAGTTTTCCTTGAATGGTACCTCTAGAGCAAATCTGAATTACTGGAGTAACGTTAGCCGTTTAACGCTATTAGTATGCATAGGAAATAGTTGCATTCAGACTTTGTGGGGAACAGGACAAATAGTGGAAATGCTATGGGCACTGCTCCCTCAAAGCAGTTGTATTTTACACTAGCCGAGGCACTAGACGTGTAACATGTGAAACAGAGAGAAAAAAATCCAAGCTATCCAATACTGTGCAGGTGAAATTATGAACATAGTGGCATCATGGGCTTTGCTACCTAAGGACTATTTAAAATGCATGAAATATATAATAATTTCCTTCTCCCTCCTTTTTTTGTTTTAATGGATTGTTTGAAAAATGGCTTGATCTTCCTCTGAGAGTGGGTCATAATAAGACCATGCCACATGAAGCATTCATCATTGTAACTGCCAGTGTCATGTTGTCTTTATTGGCTATTAGTTTCTGTCAGTGAAAGAGCCAAGGCAGGGCTCTGAAGAGATGAATGAGGGGCAGGGGTCAGAGCCAGAGTACTCAGGAATTTGATGAATTATAAATTTGCTGTAGTTAACAAAAAATTAAGTCACAACAGCTATAAAATATTCATCTGTTCATAGGTAGAAAAAAACAGGAGACTATTTAAATCAAAAGATTTTCTTGTAGCAAGTGTTTTCATCAGAAATGGAGGCTGCTCTTGAACCTTAGCATAATAGTTTCTGTAGTTAATAAACACTGCATAGATAAAAAAGGATTTAATTGCAATCAGACAACATGGTGAAGCAAAGATTGTTAGATCTACATATTAATTTGTCAGTTGCATCCAGAGGAACTAATGCATCCTGCATTTTAATACCACTAAACGAGAAATCAAAGTAATACAGCAAGGTATTTCATTAAAAACACTGATGGATCTCAGCACTCCTGAACCCACCAGATTTTGGCAATTCCATCCATGGTTCATGCTGTCAGACACTAAACTGATCTGGTGAACTACAGAATCACAGACTGGTTTGGGTTGGAAGGGACCTTAAAGCCCACCCAGTCCCACCCCCTGCCATGGGCAGGGACACCTTCCACCAGACCAGGTTGCTC
>NW_010250001.1:23377-29977 GCF_000690775.1 Eurypyga helias
TCTTGTGGCCCCCCCAGGCACTGGAAGGTGCTATAAGGTCTCCCTGGAACCTTCTCTTCTCCAGGCTGAACAAGGCCAACTCTCTCATCCTTTCCTCACAGGAGAGGTGCTCCAGCCCTTTGAGCATCTTTGTGGCCTCCTCTGGACTTGCCCCAACCTGTCAATATCCTTCTGATGTTGAAGGCCCCAGAGCTTGATGCAGCATTCCAGGTGGAGTCTCAACAGAGCGGAGCAGAGGGGGAGAATCCCCTTCCTAGACCTGCTGGCCACACTGCTCTGGATACAGCCCAGGATACGGTTGGCTTTCTGGGCTGCCAGTGCACTCTTCCAGCTTGTGTTCAGCTTTTCATCCACCAGTACCCCCAAGTCCTTCTCCTCAGGACTGCTCTTGATCCATCCTCTGCCCACCTTGTCCTTGGGATTGTCCCGACCCAGATGCAGGACCTTGCACTTGGCCCTGTTGAACTCTCCAGCCTGTCCAGGCCCCTCTGGATGGCATCCCTTCCCTCCAGCATGTTGACCGCACCACAAGCTTGGTGTCATCAGCAAACTTGCTGAGGGTGCGCTCGATCTCACTGTCCATATCCCTGACAAAGATGACATGAATATTTCTACGGAAGGCTTCCCAAGTAAGTCCATGTGATTATGGGACGTGACTTCAGCCCCACAGGGAGTGAAGCTCTTCCTTGTCTGAAAAACACACTTTCTCTTGTGACACGACCTAAACTGCACCATTAAGATGAGCCTCCAGAGCATCTGAGTCTGCTGCAGTGTCAGCTGGTGTAAGTGGCCGTGACTCCCTCAGTGGCCATAGTTCAGAGCCCAGGGCTGTTAGGTGGAAAGATGTTGCTTCACAGCTGCTGTTCACAAAGGAAAGGGGAATCTTGGGACAATCCCATTAGTTGGTCGGTCCCTGAAAATGCTCCGTGTCCAGCAGATGATTCTCAGAGGTGCTACACAGAGGCAGCTCAGCCCATAGACAAGTTTACTTGCTCAGCTGACTGAGTACTGAGCCACATCGTTGAGCTGAGGCTGACTCTGGCTTATGAGCAAAATCTTTTCCTTAATAAAAAGCTTGAATATTTTCACTGGGGAGAATTCAGTGGAGAGGCTTCCCATGCAAAAAACCAAATAAGTACCTGTTTAGTCACCTGTTTAGTTGGAGAAGTGTTTGCAATAAATATATAATTATGCCAGTGCAAGTATTGGCATGCTGTGAATGCAATCTGAAATTATGAAGTAAAACAGTGATAAATGTTGTCTATTATGTGACACCACCTATTAAGCAAGAATAATTTGTGCTGCACACTGCATCATTTATTTTTGCATTACACATTGTCCCTCATCCTATATTGGTCATTGATTCTTCCACACTGCATCTTGCTGATTCTCACCAGTTTAAAAATGAATTAGTTTACTCTAGTGAGTTCGAAGTAATCACAAGGAAAATCATATTTTTGTTATCCCCCTCCCTCCAATTCTCAAATCTGCTGGTGCCCAGTAAGTACCAGCTATCTGCAGCTGCCATCATAGAAGGATGCTCTCATACGCTCTCAGGTTGGTGTCCTGACCTTCTCTTAGTGATTTTGGGGACTCAGGGTGACAATGGCTTCTGAGTAGAATTTGTAAGAACTGTATGAACGTGCTACAAGTGTTAAGTGATGTAAATGCTAATGGTAAAGCCTTAGGAAATCACTGAACCTTCATGTGTTGCCCTCATCTGACTCACACATCATCTCTCTGTCAGTCAGTGAATAGACCCTAGCAGAGTCACAGCCTCCAAAGTCTGAGTGCTATAAAAAACTTGTTGTTATCAAAGTAGCATCAGCTTCTTTTTTAAATTCTGCTCTGACTGAAACTTTTTAGATCTCCCCACACCATGAGTGTGATTCCTGGAAATGACTATTAAAATATTTATAATAGAGTTACAATTTTATTTCAAAGAATACATGAAGGTTTAATAATTAAATACAAATCCTCTGTTTCAGGTACAAAACTACCTGGTGCTTCTGCATGGAGAGAAGGTCAGAAGTTAGCTAGAAAGTTGCTTGGTCCACCCCCTACATGTCCAAATCTGAGGAGCACAGCTGAAGAGCAAACCACAGCAAATACCTTTGGTACGGTTGCCTTTTTGCCACACAACTTCTTTTGTCACACAGACAGAATAGTGGTTTATTAAAACCAGCTGAAACAAAGGCTTTCAAGGCCCTTCTGAACACCTGTCTTTAATGACTCTTGCAATAGCTCGTCAGGTCAACAACCACCCGGATCAATCACTAAAGCTGCTGGCCATGGCCAGCTGGCACAGTGAATCCATTATGGTTTTGAAGAGACAACGCAAATGCACTGTGTCCTTAAAATGGGACTTATTTGGATCATGACACAGGTTATGTGTTCCTAGCAGGGACACAGCATCATCTCCACATCCTGCACATACTGGCATACTCTGCTTTTCAGCTGGGTTGGTTTGCCAGACACAGCTGTAGAGCTTCCCTGGGCTTATTGATAGCTGAGGCTGGCCACTGAGCTCTCACTGACAGGCAGAGAGGTTTGTGAGAAAAAGGGTTTCACTGCCCATGTATATTAAATTCTGTTTATACTGAGGGACCACAAAGTACACATCATTTGTACAACTGGCCACTGAAACTTCCAATTTTGCACTTACAAATTTGTCTTTTCCTTAGAACACTGCAGATTTTACAACAGATGTACAAGCCTGGGCTACACATGCAAATAGTCCTCAGACCTATAGTAGGGAGCAGGTTTTGAGATGCACATGATAGATACAGGAATTGATACGTCTCTGAAGTAATAACAACACTGTTTTTTTCAAAATGCTTTCCACAGAACCTGGGAGAGGATTTGTAGCAATGCCAGCAATGGAAAACAGCTTCAGAGAACAGGGAAATGAAAAGCCCTGAATTAAAAAGCTGTGTGATCCCCCCCAGCAAGCCAGCTGAAAGGGGCAGCAATGCACCAGCCAAGGATAGAAAACAAATACTCAGGAACCTGCATTTGCAAAGCCAATATCATGATGAACATGGACACGCCAGGCTACCAAAAGGGGCTGCCAAAGGAAAGGTAGAACTTCGGCACCAACACCTAGGGATCCATTCTCCTTCACCTGGGCCTTGGGCCGTAATTCCCTCTGCCTTCAGTGGAGAGAAGATCCGATCTTCATTAATGAAAGCTGGAACCAAGCCCAGCAGCTCAGGAAACTGCAGCAGAAGAAAAAGCACATCTCCTCAGAGACAGAAAGGCTCAAGCAGCCCTGCGCAGAAAGGGTCTGAGAAAGAAAACCTTAAGCACCCTTCAAAGAGGAGAGGAAACATTAAAAAACCTCACCCCTACAGCCCTGAAATTGTTCAGGAATTTATGTATCGAAAGAATGAAGAAAGAAAGAAAAAAAGCCTAGAAGAGAAAAAGTCTTTGGTGCAGGCTGTGGAGAGGAGAAATAAGAGATTGCAAGAAGTGTACAGGAAACAGAAAGAAGCTGTTGGAAAGAAAACGTGTTCTGACCAAGCACGCAAGCTCACTGGGGAAACAGCTTCTGCAAGTGAAAGTCCCCGGTGTAAACTTGAGCAAGTAAGTCCTCAAGGAGTGGCAGATTGAAAACCCTCCGATCTCAATCAGTACAGCACCACGTAGGAGATGAAACACTTCATATAAACGCTTTGAAGTGTCAGGGAGAAAAAGTTTTATCTGGAAAAATAGAGCAATTAACTTCTAATTATGGCAAGAACCGCTGGCTCATTAGTAAGGCTGGAACCCTTGACTTCAGGGTCAAACGCCTGAAAGCCTCCATTGCTTCAGCTAAAAGAACAGGTTTGGTTGTTTGGCACATGCAGTTTTCCAGTTACATGAACCAATTATTAAGTGGAACAAAAGGCAAATACTACTCTCTTGCTGCCCAGCTATTCAGTGCTTACACTAACGGTCACTTCTGTTTCAGGAGCAAACCAGTGGTGGAATCCTGGAGAGGAGTTTCATGGCCTGGGTGGATACAGCCTCCTCTACTCTATTGAGTAGAGATCACAGAAGCAGGTACTCAGACATTAAAAGCATCCTAGAAAGCCCCTTCCTCAGCACACACTGCAGGCTTTGCATCATTGTAATCTGTTGTAAACTATGAAAAATAGAGCAATGGACTAACGTACTATCACATCTCACCTTAAAATCAGCCGCCCTGCATCCTAGTACAGAGCGGCTACAGACCTGTGGGTGCTTTTGCATGGAAGGAGGTTGATGTTCTGGCTACCCAGGTTGAGGCAAATTGTTCAGCCTAATTTTATGTTTTGTATTTTTATGCATTATATGTTTAAATAACAATTATTCCTTGCCAGCCCCAGGCTGATGCTTCTCTGCATCTGTCAGCAGTTCAAGCTCCATCCTGAATCTACCGTTTACGAATTTATCTACAGTCAGGGAAATGCTTTTTCTTTTGTGAAGCGGTTTCGCTGAGGGTACTGGTCTGTGCAAAAAGCTACTGTTACTTTGTCTTTATAACCTGACATTTCTCCTTTTTATTTAAACAGGAATCAACTTCTAGAAATGGTTCAATCTCCTAAAAAAAGAGGGACATTAGCTTCTCCAGCACCGCTGCAATCTGAATGCTGGTTTCCCTGCCCTCTGAAATGTGAAGACTTGAGGGAGTGCTCTCCCCCAGCTCTGCCTATGTCTCCTCTCAGCTTTTCCCTTCTGCGGAAAGATGCAAAACCTTACTCCAAGGATTCAGTTTCAGGTCTTTCTTCATACAGAAGTAAACAGGATCGAGTAAAGGCCATACATAGTCTATCCAAGGAACTTGCAGAAAAGATTGAGATGGCAACTAAGAGACTGCATGAGGCAAGCAGGGTTAAAGACTCTGCTGACAAAACATCGACAGAGACAACGCTGAACCTTTTCAGTGAATCATTCTCCATCCCAGAGCCTGAGACATCCAAGGATGAGCAGGACAGGACAATGACTATACAAATGCTTCTGGACACCCCAGATCCTGAGGAGTTATGTGTCCCATCATATAGGGAATTTCACAGGTTGGGCAGGATTAACCCTGGGGGTAGCACTGAGGGAACAACAGCCCTGGACAGACAGAAGGAAATACCCACTCCTTTGTCTGGTGGGAGTGCCGCAAGCAAAGAATTGTCATGGATCACCTATAGTGCAGGACAGAGACGTCTCAGCACTGGGGAACACCTGAGCAACACATTGCAAGGTAGATCATGTTAACAAAATGCAGCAGTGAGACCCAGATGCCATAGCCCAAGTTTTTCAAAGCTACAAGAGCAGTGTTTAAGCCTGATATCCCCTCGGCCATTGGAAGTGTTGTGTCTTGGAAAATCCCTGAGCAGTGGGTCTTCTAGGCTGTATCCGTACTGCTCAGAGGGAGTGGTTGCTGGAGTCTTGAGTGTTTGCAGACTTGTTCTCTGCACAGTCCACAAATCTAACGCCAAGAAGAGTCAGAAGTGCCCTCAGCAAGCAGCACAGGCAGCCTGGGGACCCTCTGGCAGCAGCAAATATGAGCGCCCCTCCATATGCTGTTCAGTGTTTATATCAATAAGGCAGAACCATGATATTCCAGCAAATCTCCTCAGATCAGAAGGTTGCCAGAATGTTAGTAATAAGTCACTCTTCTTATACATCTGTTTGGTTAGCATTGAAAAGTCCATCAGTCCCTCTGTGAGGGGAGAGGTGGGACTGAAGTAGAGGCTTTCACATTAAGAAGTCATGATCTAACTTGGGTAATGATCCAACTACTTTCTTCTCCTCTCATTGCAACTACATGCCTTCATTTTATCTGTGGCTTTGCAACTGATTTTGGACAAATCACCTTCTGGTGCCTAGGCATTGTTAGCACTGAAAAGTCCATCAGTCCCTCTGTGAGGGGAGAGGTGGGACTGAAGTAGAGGCTTTCACATTAAGAAGTCATGATCTAACTTGGGTAATGATCCAACTACTTTCTTCTCCTCTCATTGCAACTACATGCCTTCATTTTATCTGTGGCTTTGCAACTGATTTTGGACAAATCACCTTCTGGTGCCTAGGCATTCCCAGAAGAAAGAAAGGAATTGTAAGCCCAACCCTGCGTGCTTAGAAACATGTGGATAAGAAGAGCTATATGGAAGCTAAGTGCCTACACATAAGTAGGAAGGGAATAGATGCCAAAGCTTGGGCCATTTCATTTCTACAAAGAGCATATTTATTAAATGCCTTCATTTGTCTTTTTAAAAGGTTTTCCTGTGAATAAGGACCCCGACGTGGACATAAGCCTATTGCATGAAAAGCCAATAACCCGCCCAGACTCTCCATCTCACAGATCCCTCGCTATCAGGTAAACAAATTTGGATATATTATTCTCTGCTAAATGCGCCACACGCACGTAGTTGAAATAAATAGCACCAATTCAGCATGGAGCCAGACTGCTCTTTACTCCTTCGCCAGCGAATTGCCAAGTCGGCAGGTTTTGACACAAGATACAGTGAGAGAGGGAACCACCTCTTTGCAGAGAGCCGGGAGGTCGATAGGGAGGTTCAGCGAGTTGCATCCCCGCTGCGGGTGTTTTGCCCTGCCTGCAACCTCCCGGCGGCGTGAGGAGCCGGT
>NW_010250002.1:0-23668 GCF_000690775.1 Eurypyga helias
GGAGGGGGAAGAAAAGAAAGTGGGGGAAAAAAAACCAAACCAGCAGGGTGGGCGGGAAGAGCAAGGGAAAAAACACGCACCACAAACCAGCAAGGCTTGAGGATTGGAAAGGGCCAGAGCAACTCTGTCTGATCTAAGCATTGCCAATTCACTTCTAAAATCAATACGAAAGGCATGTAGAGCTTAGAGCTTATTTAATACACTTTTCTCATCTCTGAGGGAAAATATTTATTTAGGAAAATGAACTTATTGGGCCATATCAAGCCACTATAGCTCCTTTTTCTTCAGTATTAATTTTTTTTTTTCCATTGTTGACAATTACGTGCCTGGAAAACACAATGAATAGGAGATTCTTTGGATGATGAGAATAGTCAGCATCAAAAGCTGAGCTTAATCAAACTAAAACTTGGAAGTAACACACCTGAAAGATGCAATTATGGGCATCTTTTCCTTTGAGAAGCTCACTGATCTTTATGAAGAACTTCCTATTAATTTTATGAAACTAATTTTGCATCTGTTTTATAATGAATAATTTTTTTTCATTGTATCTCACTGACTGTGGCAGAGCTGAAAGCAGAACCTAGCTCTCCAGCTCCCACTATCTATTCCCCTTCATGGTGTGAAATTAACTCTTAAGTCAGACTCAAATTTGGAATCAGATTATTTCTTGCTGACATAGCATGATACAACTGCATCCCTAAAATTATTAGTATTTGGCTACCTGAATTGCTGATTAATCGCTAACTCATGGTTTGCTTACCATTTAAATGAAGGTGTCATTTTAGTTACTTGTAAATAATTTTCCAACTTTTTATTTTAAAAGACATTATTTCAAAATGAAGCCATACAAGCATTTCTGTTTTCCCTCTCTCATTTCATCAGAGGAAGTTTCTTTGCAAGACAGTTCTACTAAGGTGATAAAAAAAACTCTCTCTACTAAGCTATAGCAGTAACTGCAAAGATTTCAAAGGCTGTTCAAGTTCAGATCTCAGAGATTAGAAAATACACTAAAACTTTTATAAAACTCTTACCAGCTAGAAAGCTGAGGGAAACCAAAATAAATACTTCTCTGTGTGTGGTCTTAAGAAATAATAAAAGAGTATCTTAACATCTGTCATTCTTTTCAGGTTTTATCCCAGTGATGAGAGGCTTGAAAGGCACAGGCTTTGCATGTTTTGACACATTTTCCATGACACAAAGAACCAGAAATCTCACTACGGTCAGCAGCACTTTATGTAATGCTAAAAGAGAGAAAGTCACACTGTGTCAGAATTTGTATACGTAGCCAACACAAATCACTGATGGAATTTAAAAATATAAGGGGTCTTTCGTAACAGACACATGAAATCCTTTTATAGCAAGAAAATTTGTAATTATCTTCACTAACGTCTCAATCAACTACAGATTTTTCTTCTATGCTTTCCACAGGAGTGTCTTGTGGCACATACAGAAGTGCCTGCTTGCAGAATTTTATTATTTCTGCTAAAATTACATCTCTGGTAGCCTTCAGGTATAAAGAGTGAAGCACAGAAATATGGAAAATAAATATGAAAATATATGAAGATAAATAAAAAAAATCACAAATTTGTATATCTTTATATAGTTTTTTGAGGTCAATCTATTTTCTGCTTTTCTTATGGGGACCTTCCATGACTTCTGACATTCTATTCTATTATACATCTGAGCAGCTCAAGACTTGCAGCGTTAAGATAATATGTTCTATCATACAGTTAGCATTTGGTCCAAAGTGTCTGTAACCATACAAGCATAAAATATAACAGGTTTAGATATTTCTTACAATTCCATATCCCTACTGATAGCCTTGGTTATAATCTAGTAAACCGCAACCCATAACTAATGACTTCTCGCTGGATATATTTTACTTGCAGTATTGCCAGGAGGCCGAGGGAGGTGATTCTCCCCCTCTACTCTGCTCTCATGAGACCCCACCTGGAATGCTGCATCCAGCTGTGGAGCCCTCAGCATCAGAAGGATATTGACCACTTGGAGCAAGTCCAGCGGAGGCCACGAAGATGCTCAGGGGGCTGGAGCACCTCTGCTATGGGGACAGGCTGAGAGAGTTGGGCTTGTTCAGCCTGGAGAAGAGAAGGCTCCGGGGAGACCTTATTGCACCTTCCAGTACCTGAAGGGGCCACAAGGAAGCTGGGGGGGACTTTTTACAAGGGCCTGTAGTGACACGACAAGGGGTAACGGATTTAAATTGAAAGTGGGGAGGTTTAGATTAGATATCAGGAAGAAGTTCTTCCCGGAGAGGGTGGTGAGGCACTGGAACAGGTTGCCCAGAGAAGCTGTGGATGCCCCATCCCTGGAAGTGTTCAAGGCCAGGCTGAAAGAGGCATTAAGCAACCTGGTCTAGTGGAAGGTGTCCCTGCCCATGGCAGGGGGGTTGGAATTAGATGATCTTTAAGGGCCTTTCCAACCCAAATCATTCTATGATTCTATGCTTTTCACTACATCTCAGTATAAAGTGTTAGTTAAGTGAAGACTAGCTGCAAAATAAAGGGCCTTAAGGATAGAACTATATTTAGCTATTTCTAATGGTTGTAATTCCCTTCTTTACACAGTTGATGTAGTAGTGTGGATGAAGTTTTAATCTATTCTTTTATAGCTAAATCTCAGAAATACTGTATGCTTAAATTCTCTCTTGTGAAGACTATAGTTCATGTTGAAAATGAAGTGTGTATTGTAGTACTGAGGTAAGGAAATTTTAGTCCTGTGTGAGACATGGAAAGGTAAGAATTACTCAAATTTAGGCTGTCTAAAAGATTTATGGTTTAATTGTAAATGAATAACCCCTTTGAGATTAGTAGTGAAAAAGATGCATGCAAGTCCCAGAAAGCACTCTCAGTGTTCAAGACACTGAAGATTTCAAGACCAGATTATGAAGCACAGCACAGGGATTCTCTGCTGTCCGAGAGTATGTTAGGGAACACAGCAAAAACATTTTTAAAGGCACATTTAATGGGGTTTCTTCATGTCTGAGTGTTCTCTAAAGACCCATTTGGAAACTACATTATATACATATGTACATAATTGGACAAAGATGGTGTTATTTATCAAAGATTATTTATCAAGGCATGGGAAAATCACAACACAAGATGGTTTCAAGACATGCTTGTGTTAAAAAAAAAAAAACACCAAAAAACACCCAGTGAACCAATATGGTAAAGTTTAGGAAAAATGGTTCTTTTCTGCAGGAGAGAAGAGTTAGTTGAAAATTAATTGAAAATCTTGAGACTAGGGGAAAAAAAAAGTTTATTCCATTCTGTTTTCCACCCTTTCTTGGCAGAGAACAATAATTATTTTCAGCTAACAGAATGCAAGAACTCCTGAGTTCCACTACTATAAAGCAGCATTACTTTCAAGAAGGTAACAGTTAACATTTTTTAACTGTAGCAGCATTACAAAACCTCTTTATATTGGGGTGATCTAAACCTGAAGGAGTCCCTTCACTTAACAGCATTATAATTACGTTGATACAAGTGCTAGGGAATAAAGGAACCAATACTGCTTAGAAGCTCATGCCCTGACTGGTCTCCTTCACCATTATTCTGTTCAGTAAAACTATTTTAATCCATTCTGTTTAATCAATTGTTCAATCAATCCTTTTTAAATACGCCTGTTTTAATCCATTGATGAAATTCAATCCTAGGTGGATTTTCTGTTCCACATAAACCTAGTGCTGATGGGATGTCAGGTTGTGAGCAGACAGAACACACTGTCCATGACATAAAGCCACACAAGACAGTGGCATTTGGCAGCCATTCCCATTCAAGGGCTAATGGACTTTGTATCAGATCCTTTTTTCTTAGCTATGCTTTTTCCTTAGCCGATAGTCTCAACCAGGATGCTAGTTAATGGTTTTGGGGTCATAAGCACCTCTCCAGTAGGTAATATTCTCCAAGTGTTAACTCATTTTACACAAGTCCCTTAACTGCCGCCTTAGAGTAATGACTTTGTATCACTACTGACCTGTGTTTGATTCAATTCTTTTACCTTTACAGTAATAAACAAATTTACCTTGTCAATACAGCTCATTTACTTAGGCCCTTCTGAAAAAGCACCCTGTAAAAGTCAGTTACAGGTAGCAGGAAAAACAACAGTACCAGTTAGAGAACTATGTTAGAGAAAATATTTTAGTTTTGTAACTTCTTTAAGTTCCTCGGTTAGTATAGAATTTATCAAGAAACTTTAGGGTAAGATCTTTATATTTTAGACATTCTTTTCCAGTTAAAATTCATAGCATGGGCAATAGCATGTGGGACTCCACCTGGTAAAAGCTGAAGGCAATTGTTTCCTTTTGAAGAGAAAAGCAAGAGAAAAATATTCACTTATCTGAACCTTTGGGGGCATCTTGAGTTTTTCTGTATTCTCCCATTACTACTTATGAGATTAGATCTGATTGTGTCTCAAGTTTCCCTGTCTATGCTCCTGGCAAGTGAGCTATGCCTCTGAGGAACATCCTTTGTCAGAAACCGTGCACTGTGACAGCACAGAGCCTGTCCCTTGCACTACCGTTTATAAAACCTGGTACGTATTCCTCTTTGACTCTCAGACTACTTAGCTTCATCAGTCTGTCCATGAGCCAGCTTTTTATGCCACTGTTATTTCCCGAAGTTTAATCCTGCAGACATGGCAATTTCCAGTATAGGTGGAAACAAAGAGTTGGAAAAATCAATTCTACTGATGCTCTTTGCACACTGTTGTTGAGTTCCTCAGACCAAAAAAGACACAAAGACATTTTGGTAAAGAATAAAATTTGGTGGGTTTTTTTTCCTATCACCCTTTCCTCTCCACTTCTGGTGACATCCTGGTAAAGAACTACGGGCAGATAGGATTACTTTACACTCAGTTCTGAAAGAAAAAAAAAAAAAAAAGGATAACATATGGTGTCAAAATTATTAAATCCTGTTTTTCTTTCAGGTTTCATCAGGTCTATGCTTATGGCTAAAATATGAAAGTGCTGGCCAGAGCATGCTAAAGTAGAACCAAAGCCCATGCTGTTTCTTTCCTCTGCGAGTTCATTGTATTCTGCATGTTGGAAACAGGATCTCAGGAAGGATATGAGTCATAAGTGCAGGTTCCATAGGACTTGTCAGTTATTCTGTGTGGGTTCCCTGACTATTGTCACATGGATCAATCACCATGCTCCTGGACAGCTTAAATATTTCCTTATACGTTTTACATATCATTACAGAGTTTCTACCATCATGGTATTACAAACTTTTCAGTAAACATAAAAACTTTTGGTACATATTTTTAAGCAAAATATTCCATTTTTAGCTCTCTTTGCCCACATTTTTTCCTCAAAAACATTTTAACTAAATAATACAACTGCTTTAAATACAGTGGAGCATTCAATCAGACATCCTCAAACACAACTAAAATTGTTGTGTGTAATAGATTGCTTGCATTTTGAAAACATATGCAATAACGTCACTCATTTTTATTCCTCCTTCAACCACTTAACCCCTCTGCCTGAAGAAATCAATGGAAACTTAGAAAACAACTGAAGTTAACTAATTACTCTCCCATGTACTTGAACTGCGGCTGCGTATGAGACAGCAGAAACCAAAACTTTTCCAGAGCTGTCAAATCTACTGTCATATCACAATAGTCCATTTTTTATTATTATTGCAATACATGGCAAAATCAGAAAAGAATGCTAAGAGAAATGATGTAATTCAGTAGCAGGCAATGATTACCCACTGCTAATGGAATTACACACTGAAAGATACTAATAAAATGACAATACATACCTAAGTTTATTTCTCAAACATTCTGGTAAGGAAAGGAAAAAGGGTTCCAATCTACACTTAGAGAATACCAGTTTCTGTTTAAACTAACACCAGTTAACAGCAAATTTACATTAGATCTCTTTGCCTCCTTTTCATAATTAAAGCTTGCAATGTCAAATTCTACTGAAAAATCTGACTTTAACAACTCATGATAAAAAGGAACACAGATTCTCCTCTTCAAAGACAATATGAATTAACTGTGAACAAAATAAACCCACACAAGAAAACAATCTACCGTGCAGCTGAAACAGTTTAAAGAGAGTAGGACAGCAGGACACAAATACCACACACTTTCCGGTTTCTTGAGATTTAATGTAAAAGGCTTTTTCTCAAGATATCCTCTATGGACACTACTTGTCTTTACAGCACTGTTACTATCTCAGAAAAAGACAAAAAATTCTTGGATCAAGAAAACAAATCTGTCATAAAACCATAGGGAAAAAACCCCACTTCAGTGCAAGCTTGTCTTATGGTTTGTTTACATGCAATTTTAGATATGATACATTTCTATTCTACTTCCCTTGTTGATGAAATAATACAGATTGCTTAGTAAAAGAACAAGTGCTCCTGCAGGGCTCTATAGGGTTGATTTGTTCCTTAGATATAGCAAAACACAGGTTAAGACAAGCAAGTTGGGAAAGCTGGTATGGGCATGTTTGGTTGCAAGAGAGCACACAACCATCAAAACCAATTCACCCCACCAATGTTATTCTACCTTCACTGTCTTTACATCTTACTTCTACCATCCAAACAGAAAAGTGAAATTATTTTTTATGGTAGAAAGACACACAGACTTAAATCACGTATCAAAAACCCCACTTTTTTGTTATTATTTACTGAGAGATGTGTTTGTCCTTTTCCATATTTCTCAAAAGCAGGATGAAAATGGACCACTGTTTTAAACATGAATGGACCAATCCATGAATAGATCAAACCATAAGGTTTGAAATTAGTATTAGAATTTAATACTTCGGTCTAAAGTAATAGAAAAAAAAAAGAAACCAAAACCCTACACCACATACACAAAAACCCTCTTATAAAAGACAGATTACTAAAATCCATTTCATCACATAATAGATGTTGACTTTGCTTTTGCTTTTATCTCTGCAGAAAAATTATGCTGGAGCCTAAAATCATCCAACTGGCATAAGAAAGACAAAAGTAGAATGTTTGTGTTTTATGTTTCATTACGTACTACTTTTATATTTGATGCAATTAATATTAAATAAATAAATAGAACAGTAGTTGGGAACCAGCAGCAGAAATGCTGAATAAACTGAAAATGAAGAAATGGAGTGAAATGAAGAATAAATGAAGAAGTAATACACCTACAAAGGACTTCTTCTGGATCTTCATTATATTTGAAGATTAAAAGGAACAGAAAGATGTAATGTTGTCCAGGAAACTGAAGAAACTGTCATTAAATACAAATAGAGAACTGGGAAAATAAAACATGCTGAAAGGGCTCCTCTGAACTGAGGAAAAATAAATTTCTGTTGACGATCTGCATTAGATTTTTTCCAGGAAAGAGGCTTCAGTGGATGCAAAGGTTTCTAAATATTCCATTCATAAACCCAGATGTCTCTTCTTCCTTGAGTCTGTAAATTTTGGAATGCATTCTTGTCCCCTTTCTACATTCAGAACTCTGACAGTATCAAAGAGAGATCTGCAGTCTGCATCAGTGGGAGGCAGCCTGAGCTAGCAGCTGGCACAGAGGACTTGGACAAAAGCCTAACTCTGCTAAGTCAATAGCAAAACTCCGCATCAACTTGACTGCAAACTGGAAGTTGATGTCCAAATTACTACTTAGAGGGGTGCATGGCATTTGGATCAACTGACAGGTAAAAGATCAATTCATAGTATGACACTGGACATACCGCTTCACTTTCTGATGGTTTAGTTCTCTGCTTCTCAGTTCAGCATATTCTTTCATATCCACCTCAGTGAATTGATTTGAAATTCATAGATGAGGCAGGTTATGTAAGTGCAACTGTCTAGATCTCATGAGTACTTGCAGCAAGAACTGACTCACCAAGGTGCGTACATACATGCACACCCACGTGCACATACAAACCCTTCCCTCACTGCTTCATCCTAACAGATATAACTGCAGGAATGGTTCTTTAAGAATCCAAAGTCTTTCTCCATTTTCAAATTATTTTATTAAAAACTGATGGAATGTAAATATGGACTTCCTTTTTAAAAGGTAATAAAAGTAAGCTAGGTTTTAGTAAAAGGTAGTTCATGTTGTCGGATAACAATATGGTACTTTTAAGAGTGGTGAGCAATTATTGCTGTATGTATTTTATTTTTAAGAGCAGGATACCAAAATCAGGAACACAGGAAGCAAGCTGACAATATAGGGGGTGGGGGTGGGGTGGGGTTTGGGGAAAGAGCATATGCTATTCTTCACTATGAAGCACAAAGGGAACTACAGCAGATACAATGGGAAAGTAACTGACAGAGAACAGCAAGAGAAATAACAATGCTATTCAGAAAATCATAAAAATGCTGAATAATTTGTCAGCTTTGCTACTGATGTGTAGAGGTGGATTACCAACACAGAAATATGCATTCCTTCTTTGATTCCAGTAGTTCCAAGCATACATTCTCTGAGCAGCCAAAATCCTGATCAAGCTGAAAACAATTCACAGCAGTACTCAGGTATACTTCATGAATAGGTAGCATAGAGAAGTTGTTGGTGTTTCTCTGGACAGTCTTGGAAAATAAAAAGGTAAGGAGAGAGGACATGAACAATATACTATTCTGGAGGCTTCAGTGAGAGTTATTTCTGCTCACAATTGGCCTATATTTGGTCCTTTATTTTGCATTATGCATCAGAAGTGCAATGTAAACATAGAATAGTGGGCAAGATAAAATAAGCCTTAGTGCAATGACATATTATGCACAACCTAAAATAATTGCTTATCCGTCTGCAGTAAGTTATTAACCTAACAGAGTAAAAATATATGTAAAAATATGTATCAGCACTAGGAATTTGTAACACAATCAGTACACTCAAAATGCAAGCAACTCTTCAAGAAAAAATACCGTGTAGTTTTTAAAGTATTACTGCGCATATAGGTTAGCAAATCACATATTCCTTTGCTGAAGAAACTCACAGACATATGGGGTAAGGTCATCTAAAGGAACATGGTAAAAGATTAAAAAGGAAAAAATTCAAGCAGGAAAACAGCCCATGTTCTTCCCAGCCAAGTTCAATGCCTTACATAAGACTACACTAGTATAACTGGGATCCCTGCACAGTGTGTCTTCTGCCTTAGAAACTCTTAGGTTTTTTCCTTCCATAAAATGTCTTTTTACAGTTCTTATCAGACTATTCTCTTCTTAAAACAAACTGGCTCAAGACATAATCCATCACTGAATATGTATGTGTTCCAAAACATTACCTATGTACATCACTAGGTTTACAGAATCCAGAGTTGATTGTGTGCCTAATTATAGGTTAGGATTTATCAGAAACAAGGATAAGAATTCTTATGTATATGTATTATGTAATAATCTGTGCACCACTTTCTGGTATTTTGGGTTTATGCATGCAGGGTAACATTTCAGAAAAAGTGGAAGTACCAGCACTGAAAGAAGAAACAAACCCAAAAAAGGAACTATTAGCATGTAATCACTACATTGAAAACCTTTACTGAGCCAGCCTCTCTGATGGACTACTTACATTAACATTTTCAGGACACACTTTTTAAAACAAAATTATTCACATGCAATTTTAGGAACTGAATGCAAGAGAACAGAACATCTGAATATAATGGGAATTGAAAAAATACAGTCATTCTATGGAATAAGTCAGTGGATGTCTGGTTCACAATATTTACAACAAGGACATTTAAGTCTTCAAGAACATTAACCTGTGCTACTTGCACTGCAAAAAGCAAAAGGGAAATGCATTCTCTAAACATGGATTTCGTTAACTAATGGATTATTTTTTTCATTTTATTAACACTTTGGTCCAGAGAACAGATTAAGTTTCTATCTTACATGTAAAATTGAGAGAATGCTCTTATAAATAAAATTAATTACACATATTAATTTTCAAAATGCCTTTCACATTTTGAAGTCATCACCTGGCATACCATAGACCCCTTTTCTATATTGACAGTGGAACTTTGACACCTATGATCTAAATCTGAAATTCTCATTGAGAATATAGCATATCATCAGACTATATGAACCGAGATGCACATCTCTTCCGTACATTTTAGTTCTTCATGTGTCAGACAGAGTGCAATTTATCTACTGATTTCTTTGAAGGAGTCAAGTAATTGAATCACAAAAATTCTGAGCTCCTATTCAAGCTCTGCCCCTTACTTCCTCTGTAACTTCAGATATGTCACTTAATCTTTCTTCACTCCATTTCCCTCAGTAGAAATGGAAGCTGTAAACCATTCCCTTATTTTCCTTCTTTAACAGAGATGACTTCTGTTTTCTAAGCCTTACATATTCGATACTGAAACACTGACAAACTTAAAAAACTGTGCTGCAGACCAAAAATAAGATGTTCATGTAGAAATACCTGAGCTAGCTTTAACGCAGTTATCTCTGGTGTGGCAAACAGTCTAATTATGATGGCATGGAAACAAATCTCCAGGGAAGAACGTGAGCCAAAATCTACAGTACTGCAGTTTCACTGCTATAGGTACTCTAGCAAAATTAAACAACAAATAAAACTGATTAGGTCACTACATGTAAGTAATAGTAAGTATATAGAAATCTGAAAGAATTTGAATATAATTAAATATTTCTAAGAAGGGGCAAGAAACATGAGACACCTGACAGAACCAGGTGAATAGGCATTAACCAACAATGAGAAGCTCTGCTTAGAGATCATATGTGTAATTAATAACATAAGAGTTAATATGAAAAGGCCATATTGTCCATTCCTGACATGGTGAGAATATATCTCCAGCTATCCCTGCCTACATTAGGAGAAACGGAAATTCATGGAAAGGAAAAAATAACAGTTACATGATGATCAACAATCAAAAAAAACATAGGAATATGTGTAGTTCAGAGGAAAGTTAAATTATAAGAAACCATAATAATCCACAGTATTTAAAAAGTAAAATAGAATAATTCCATGGTCTTTCTTATAATAATAAAAAGGAATGGCCACTAAAACTGTAAAATGAGAGAAAAAAATAAATAAAATTAAGAGAGTTTTGACAGCCTTAGAAACATTTCCTCTTGAAAGATATCCCTCAGGCCGGTAACTTGAAGAAGGTTAATGACTTGTAATAAATTAGGTCCTTTATGATTATTATTATTACAAAAATCACAATTTAAAGCCCATGATTATTAACTGTTAGTCAAGAGGATAAATAATTCTGGAAGTATCTGTCACAGGTGGTCGGGGGGTGGTGTTAACTTTCCTCTGAGATACGTGGTTTTAGACATTGTTAAAAACAGAAGGTTATGACTAAAAGACCAGGAAACTCATTTACCATGGTAATGACTTTACCCTTGATATACAAATGTGAATGTAATAAAAACGTTCTCAAGAAAATTATTGTGCAATTTACATTAAGACAGTGCCATTCTAACAGCAAAATTAGAGAAGGCTGCACATATGAGCAGAATTTCCTTGTAAGGAAAGCTCCAAGGGCAGGGGATAAATTAACTCAGAAGTTACTTCTGGTTCTGCAGATTTTACTAATTAACAAGATCTTTGCATACTGAGTTTTCACAGTCAATCTGCTAACATTTCTTCTTTCTCTCTCTTTTTTTTTTTTTTTTTTTTTTTTTAATCTCCCTTCTTTTTAAACTCCTGCATCTGATACCACAGTTAATCATCAAGAAAATTCCAACCTACATCTGACAGTCATGTAGGCTGGTAGGTAATGCACAACACATTCTAAGAAAACCAACCGTTTTACCTTTTTTTTTTTTTTCTCTTGAGCATTCTATCATTGCCTGAGCAAACAGAAAGGTACCTCTCACCAGCAAACAGAAAGCAGAATTTCCTACTTACTTTGACCATGACCTCAAATCTTCCTACATATGCCTTAACTATAAAAATTACTTGTTTTCCTTAGTCATCTTAGCTTGCAAGAAAAAGTATTAGATGTATCAGAGGGTTTAGAGTACTGTGCTGATAATTATCATTTCAAACTTTAAAATGAAAGGAAATCCAACTCAGTTATAACTGCACTGTTTCACAGCAACTGAAATTAAATGGTAAATATTTGAAGTAATAACAATTAATAACTAAGATAGCTTCCAAAGTGCTGTTTCCATGGAAAATCTGCATGAAAATCCAGAATAAATTCTGATTAAAACCTAACCAAGCTGAACACTACAGATTACCTACATTCCAATTAAATGTGACAAATGAACACTTGACAGGTTTCAATTCCAATTCTATTTCTGTCAGAATGATCCATTAATATTAAAGATTACATTATCAGAATTTGAACAATACAGTTGTGCTTAAAATAGTTAAAATACAAGTGGACTTCAGATCAGATCACAGAAAACTCTCACTCAAATGTCAGATATTACAAATATGAAGGAAAAAGTAGATTCCGTCCTGTTGTGTCATTATTTATAGATTAATGTTAACAAAAATTTCTGGAGGCAGATGAGATGCCTCTGTTGAAATCTTGTTTTTAAAATGTGACAGCAAAATCCAAAAGTCTGTAAGTATAATTTTCATCACAAAGTCACCCACCTTTCAAAGGTCTTAGTTAAAAATTTTATAAAGGAGAAGGAATTCCTGATTACTATATGCAAGTCCTTCCATGTAATTTTTTCTTTTTAATTTTGTTATCGTTCACATTTTTATGGAATTATATATTTGACCAACTTTATGTTTATATCTGTTCTATCTATACAATACTAATTTTAAACTGAATCCAACAAATTCATCCTACCAAATATAAATTATTATTTTTCAAACACTCAAAATAATATCTAAAACACACGGATTATTAGAATGCAATGCCAGTTTTCTCATAAAATAACCCCAAAACTTAAATATACTGGTTTGCTTTAATTTTTACACCGTTCAAGCAATTTTCATTTACCTTTCAGTAAGTATGATGATTTTTCACTGACTACCACATATTCCAAAAAGTATATTCAATTGTGGCTCTATACTTTTCCCAACATGCTTGAGGCATACTCCATGTTAGCATATTTTCAGAATTCAGAATTTAGTATCTAGCAATCTACTACACTGCTGTATCTGCAGGGGAATTCATTTTTTGAAGTTTCATTATCTTAAACACAAAATCTCTCTACAAAACAGACAACAAAATAATCATCCCAATTTACAAAGTCGAGAAACTTTTTTCTGACATTTTCCTAGTAATATCAGTATCACCTTCTCCCCTACCACACACCCAGAAAAATTAAATGTAAAGACATATATCCAAATAAACAATCAAGGAGAATATATAAACACACACTTACATGCATACATAACCTAATATATCTTCTTTTTACATGGATAAAAGTCTTCTGTTTTGGTCAATTAGACATTTGCTGTTGGGATATACGTTGTGAGCATATGTAGACTGCTGTAGCCATTTTTCAGTCATACATACTAGATGTGGCAATATATTACCATGAAGAATAATATATTTTTATTGGGTCAAAAAGTCTGTCTCAGGAAAGATAAAAACCAAGGAACAATTATACAATGCTGTAACCTCTGCAAAACTAAAACATGCACTTACCCAAACTACTTCATTCATTCTATAACAGAAAATACACAACCTTTCTTGCATATACCCACCAATTCCAATTGGATTAGCAAACCCATTGTTTCATTGGTTATCAAGAATCTATCTATACCTTTCTGAGATATAATTATTTATTTTATTGTTTATGGCCAAATGAAAAGACAATGAAGTCAGTGTCTGACTTCATAAAATTTTAGATGAGAGCCAATAAGTGGAGAACAGTAAAGCATTCAGGGTTTATGAAATAAATTTCAAATTGAAAAAATTTTTTAAAATTCTAAACAGTTTTAGATAGAATGGAAAACAAAACCTGAGATTTGAAGTACCTTCATTTTTTAATGTCCAGAGAATTACTATAGAATAAATAAGGCTTCAGCATTTTCCCCTTCTACATAAATAGACCCTGAATTTAAATGAGATGTACTATAAGCATTGTACAAAATAAGGTGTGAAGAAAATGAAAGTAATGTTTTTCTTTTCTAAATAATGAAGTATGGATTTGACACTCAGTGTTATTTTGAAAACAGTCTCTATAAAATTTTTGTTGAAAAGGGAATTCTCTAGAGTGGGGTATTTAAATCCTACTTTCTTTTGCTGATGATGTACATATTACATTCTGGGAAGTATCTTAAGTAGTTGTTGAACCAAAAATAGAAGGAAAAGAGAATACATGTCCTTTATGGTCTTTCATCTAAAATGCAAAGTATGGAATTTAATTCAATTACCATCTCCCCAGCCCTCTACTGGTATTTTTTTCAATGTTTTAACTGCTTCTGCAGTATAGTTTTTTAATCATGTAAAGAAAAGAAAGTGCTGGCTTTATTGCTAGTGTTATATTCCATTATTTTGTATATCTGCATTTTAACAAACTTTAATATAAAAATTACAGTTTTAGCTATTTAATATATTTATTTATGATTTTGGACTGACCTTTCAAAAGTCTACTTAGTATTGCTTGCTAGTGAGATTATGTGTGTGAATGTCGTGTTTGCCCCTACCATTTTCCATATGCTCTGCCTCACCAACACTGCCATCCGGCGTAGTCCTTTCGTAGTTGTCCTCTGGGAGTGGAAGGGCACCCAGTCTTGGCCCTGATGAACTCTTACTGCTTGGTGTTTCTGACTCCTCCAGACCGCTGTCATAGCAACTCTGCAATGACCCTTGATGTGGGTCCTGAGGCTGACTCACAACAGAAAACGTCACTCTACGAAATGGCTGCAAGAGAAAAGATTCTGAATGTCACTGAAAAGTTCGGTCTTTGAACAACTAGTATTTTAACATTTACCAATTAAACAGTTTTGTCTAAATTAAAGCAAACAGCAAGTACAGTCTTTAAATGGCCGCTGGACAGAGTATCTGTGGATTTTTACTGTGATATATGGTCCAGAACTTTCCCACAGGTTTGAATAACCTACTTTCAGATGGCTGCATGAGCTAAGAAAATAATTATTTATAAATTCTGAGTAAAAGGGAAACTGTACAATAGTAATAATTTGAATGGAGTTTGACAGTGTGTGCCTGTGTATGTGCAAGACTGTGTGGGTGGGTATAAATGCTCACCTGTAAACTATATTGTGGGTATTAAAAACATAGCAGCACACCCATAAGGCTTTTTAAAAATCACTTCCTGTGGTTCTGAAAGCTAGTTGACTTGAGAAAGGAGGGGGAAAAAAAAATGGGAGGAGGGGAGGGGAAAAGGGTTCAGTCTCTTAGCTCCTTTGCCATAAAATTCAGTGCCTGGAGACAGGGTGTGTTGCCAGCTGACTTAATAAAGCCTTTAAAGTACTGCAAGCACAGCTGACACCACATGTTTCCACTGGGACTGTACAAACATAGATTGTTAGAGATTTGTATTCATTCAAAATGACAGATATTACTGTTACTCGGGAAGCCTACACGCTGAACCCTGGCACCAGCGAGCATCCCAGGACGTGGGAGAGTCGAGCCTTCGCATTTTAGAGGACAGTGGGGGCAAGCGGGATTTTCAGCAAGCAGCTAGGGGATTCTCCTACGATCTGAACTACGCTCAAGCAGTAATGATAAATTTCAAGTAATTTAATGATACATTTGAAATAACTTACTGTTCACAAGGCTACCACAGAGAAACAGCTGAAGTTCTAGAAAGCATCTTCTAAACCAGACACCAACAGATCCATTTTATAAGACACTATGCAGACTTTCCTATGTTTAAAATGTGAGGTCTGAGAGTGCTGCCCACCTCTGGATTCAGATTTGTTTAAAGTCTTATGTCAGAATGAGATACACATCACCCCCACTAGCACCTCTGATCACTATGGCCTGGAAACATGTATGCAGGACAAAAGGAACCGCATACTACAACCACTCAGGCAAGCCCTGAAGAACAGAAATCCATGTTACGTTTTCAAGTAGAAGGGTGAGTGGAGTTTCAGTTAGAATTTTTACCTTTTTTTTTTAATTGAGAATACAAAGTTTAGAAGACAAAGATATTCAGTGCTTATGATAAATAGGCTGGACTACAAATGCAACACGAAGTCTTCCTGGCCCATGTAGATCACAAGCTTATAAATTTGAGTATTGCTAGAAATATGAGAAAATTCTAGTGAAGCGTCATGGTAGTCTCATGGTGAGTTTTTGACCTTTTTCTCCTTCTACATCTGCAAAGTGCTTTTATACCAATTTAATTTAGATCTTTGTATCATATAAAATGCAAGGAGAAAAACAAAAGAACGGAGAGCACAAATAATGCACATTGAAATGTTTAGAGTTGCTGCTCCTTTCACTAACAGGGAAATAGTGGAAAGCATAGAGGAGGATTAAAACTGCTATGTTAAGACCCTATATCTACAACAGACAATTTGAATACCTTTTCCCCATAGATGCTCAGTATGATCATTCCCTTCCAGGAGTATTCAGAAGGAATCCCTCTGCTGAACTGCACAGGAATTCTAGCTTTTCTACTGATTCCAAATCATGTAGGAATTATAAAACCCACTTGCAGTAGTCTGTTCTGCAAAACTTCTGCATCATCTGTATTGTGTTTTCATATTTCAGTAGTAGCTTATATATTGAGTTATTGGTATTTTACACACATGTTAATTCCTTCAGAGAAATAACTGTAAATAAATGTAAAGAAAGGTAAAGTGCCCTTATCTAAGCTATGTTTTTAGATGTAAGCAACCAATTTTCTCTTGTCTTTCTTATTTTTTAACTTACGGGAGTAGTGATTTCCCTTCATGTGATTTCCATTTAAGGACTTCTAAATACATAAAAAGATATCACACACAGACAGTATTACTTATCCTGTAAACAGGCTCTGTTGTTTCTTTCCGATATGACTATTCTCAGATCACTTAAGAATACTTGGTAAGTAGAAGTTCAAGCTTCACTAGTCCAGTAAAGTTATTCCCATTACACTGACCAAACACACAGGAACTTTCCTCTGTCTTGCCACTGAAGTCACATTCATTTCTTCATATTATTACTATGTCAGGTTACCAGCTGCTGTTCCTGCTTACATTAGAAATGAGGTATTTTTGTTTGGAAAACATGGATTCACTATTTACTAAGTATGCCAAAGTAGCTACTACAATCATAATTGTACTTTTACTATTACTCAAGAAAGAGCTCAGGGAACTGCCTAAGGACATAAGAAAATAACTTCTCCTCCCTCACACTTAACTCATTGGTGCAATGCCCAGGTGGATCCTCAGATCAAGTTTTGCCTCCCATCAGTATGACTGTTAACAGAACATTCTAGTGTGCCCACCTGTCTTTCCTGAAGAGTATGTACTCTAGATGTATGAGTTGTCCCACCACAGCTCAGTAAACTGAACAATGTCATATTCCTGAGGACACACACAGAGCTACAGTTCCTCCTGCTTGTTTCCCAGGCTACGTACATTTCTGTATATATGACATCCTTGAGGTGGACCCTTTTTCACTCTGTTTTGTTATGCTGGAGGTCTCTCTTATACCCGCCACCTTGCATCCTTTGCTGTCCACCCCTGCCCACTGCTTCCTTCCATGACTGTGATTTGTATTTCCTTCCACGGCCATTCTTAGTTTAAAGTTCTCTTCACCAGGATGCCCACCCTGGTGGCAAAGATGATGTTGCCAGCTTTGTCAGGTGGATCCTGTCTCTCCCCAGCTTTCCTCAATCCTCCAAAAGTGGGTCCATTGGTCTACAGACAAAATCCCCATCCCACAGCATCTACCTGCTCCTTCCCAAGCCTTTCACTGTCAGGACCGAGGAAACAACATGAAGGTTCTCTTCTGCAGTTGCCAATCTGCAGGTGAAGGAGTTGTCTGCCCTGTGCTGCAAGATATCACAAGCCTACAGACTCTCCTGTGTGCACACTGTCTGGTTGTTCCTCTTCCTGTGCAGTCATGGGTTCAGGCTGCGTGGGTGGTGTATGGGTATACATTTGGGTATATATATCATACTAGCATGCTAAATAGTATTTAGTGAAAATAAATGTATAGGCTTGGAACAGAAGAAAAGTGCTTTCAGTTAAAATAGCTGGGTAGGAAGAATTTCCATATACTAGCTATTGATAGAAAACTGTATTTTGCTCTAAGGTAAGATTTAGGGTAAATCGTACAGCTTATCTTCGAAAAGATATAGTAAAATATATTGTGGAATCATGCACACAAGCAAGAGTAATTTCTACGTTCTCTCACAGTAAATATTTAAGCATACTAGTATGTATACTTAGTATGTACTAGCAAGTACATACATAACATACACATTTCAGAAAAAAAAATTTACATGGTATAAATAGGCACAAGACCATCAATTTCTATGGAGTACAGTGAAGTTCCATTTCAAGAAGTTGCCTATTAGTGAATACTATTGATATCTACTGGATATATTAAAATGGCTCCTAAGCTTCCACTTAAGGATTTATCTTGACTAGAGTTCAAGGTTATCACATCCTAACTAATCTTACTGATTTCACAAAAAATGACTTCATGAATCCGTGTTTAGATCAGTGCTTAAGCTGTGATCTGTCTGATGGACCAAAACTTTGTGCAACGAGATCCTGTATTCAGTAACTATACATCCATTACTACTACGTTCTGGCCCAACTACACAAATCTTGTGAATCTCCCAGAATTTGGATTTACTTAGACCCTGTCCCATGGGCTATTCCTGAATAGCACAGTATCTCTCAAGGAAGCAGTTAGCTGCTAGAGATAGTTTGATAAGCTGAGAAAACATGCAAGTTAAGGAACAAATTCCCATAATATCCCATAGTCCACTTGTTTGCCTGTTACCAAAACTTTCAGAGGAAATATTAAAATCTACATTTGAAAGGTCCTATTCACCTGATAGCCATATGATAACCTGACAACTCTCGGACTCCCAAGGAACCACAGGCCACAGCTCAGCAACCACTTACAAGATACTGAGGACATGTGGGTACAGTACCTGTCATGTACCCGTGAAGTAATAAAAGTAACATCCTGTAACACAGAACTAAGGTCAATGGAACCTACCCTTAAAATATGAATATCCTGGCCCTTAGTCAGGTTTCTCTTTGGGAAAACACACCTGTAGCTCTGACCATGGATAACTGGAGAGTATGACACTTAGAGACACCCAGGCACCAGTTTGACACTTATAGACACTTGCAGAATTCAAGGGCGGGATGCACAGCTTACAGTTCAGGTTTACGGCATTACAAAGTACTCTAAAGACCCCTTTGGGAAAATCTCTTCAAAACTTTTCACTAGAGATTTAATCCAAAGAGCCAAATATTACCACCCCCTCCCCAGGGTTCTGCTTAAAGGTTTTTAAGGTTTTATTCAATTATTCTCATGTATCACTTCCATCTCCTTTTCCAGATATAATCACAGGTCTGAGGTCACCTTGTGGCAAAGACATGCTGCACTATAAACACTTCGCATCACCTACAGTTACTACAAGAACATAGTCATACAATTTAAAATGGGAATTAAAAGAAATTGTCGAGTATTTAAAACTTTCTGCTCCCTTTTCCATTATTTTTTGGAAATCAGTTCCAACTAGATCACAAGCACAAAACACCTGGTTATCACATCTGCAGTTACCATGAGAATGGTAGTAATATTGTCTTAACTAAGTTTTGGAAGGAACTATCAAAGATTTAGGACCATCCTGTTCCTTTTCCCATATTCTTTTAAGGATATATGCCTTACCTAGATGGCATACAGAGAAGAATACCTGTGACAGAGGCAAAGTTGGGCTGCTTTATAGCTAAGGGTGAAAATCTCCAAGAACCTAATTATTTTTTTCTAAACTAAAAGAAATTCAATGAGCCCTTACTAAGTTATTAATAATGAGCTTTTAAACAGATCCAGGTGTTCATCTTGCTTTTCTTCTTAAATGCTGTACTGAGTAGGAGTTATCTGACACGAAACTAACACACATAGTACTCAGTTCAGTAGATTCAATTCAGCCCATCCCACAGAATATCAGTGAGTATAATATAATGCTGGCAAAATGCTTTCTGCAACGATGATGTGCATGTAAATTGTTATTCTGCACCATTTATTACACTTCTACTTCCACTACAAACATCAGAATTCTGACTTCTATCTTGCATTACTTTTGAAAACCAGATCTTCTCAGGCTAATGTACTGCAAATCTTGACTGCATCATGCATGGAAGATCTTGACCTGTGCTTTCTGATAAAAAGAAACAGACCTTGATCATAACATGTTTGTTACCTGCCTAATTAAGGAACACTGTATTCGATTAATTTGATTTTAAGAACAGAAAATATTGGATACCCACACTGGGGTTTACTGTGTTCCTTTCCAACATTTCATCCTTTCTGATAGGTAAAGCACAACATACTTTAGACAGTGTGATGTGGATAAACATAGCATAGTCTTAACAGAACTATCAATCACAAAAGATACTGAGTTTTTACGTATTTTGAAAATTGAGGCTAGACTAATTATGGAACCTATTTTTCACACCAAAAAAACCATGACATCTTGGAGATAAAGCTGATGAAAACACAGAAGTATGGGATTGCTACAAAATGCCTCTGAACAAAAAAAAAACCAACACAAACTATCTATGTGTATGCACGTTACTGTTTGTGAAACTCACAGTAGTCCTTTAATTGTTACTAACAAGAATATTTAAGTTAAATCAGATCTAATCCCTATCAAGAAAGTTGTAAGCGCTAGATGTTGATACATAATAAATGCTATTTATGCATCAGTTACTATGAATGCAAAAAAACCTCCATAAAGAAGAAATTTCTTCATGTACTCTAAACTTCATTTAGATCCTATTCTGTAAAACATTCTAGGTTTCAAAGAAAACTGCATATTTATGGGAAAAAAAGTAGGGGTGAAGGATGAATGCAAGGATTAATATTTCCGAAAAGTTATTGGTAAAATGTTGGTTATCTCATATATTTATTGCAATGCCAAAAATAAGGATATGAGCTGCAATTTAACAAGGAGAAAAGCACTACCTCCTTAATTTTTGTTCCTATTGATAAAACTACCTCAGTAATATTTCACGGAAAAATGGACAGGAGAAATTTCCAAGTGTTGACAAAATAAGGCACATACCCATGAGATGAGAGGAGAGGGTTATGTTTAGCTTTATTGATTTTCAGTGCACAACATTAGTACAGCTCCATCTGCCAGCACTGTGAATCAACATGGTATAGATGCTTTTACTCAAATAAGCCCACTAACTGTTTAATTTGTCCTTCACAGAAAAACAGCAACACTTTAGTGTTTTAGTAAGCCTTTACTAGTCCCTCAGTAGGAACAGTCCTTACTAGATTTGCGTCTAGTAATAATGCAGTAAGACTGTTAATTTTCTCCCTCTGAAAACTGATATATCTTCTGGTAACAGCATATGGAATTATTCCCAATTATATCTGTTCATGGAGATGATCAGATCACAGAGAAAAAGATATACCTTTGCATTATACCCCAAAGGTAAATCACTATTTCTTCCTTCTTTTAACTGTATTTCACAAACCAGGTATTTTTTTTCCCCCTCACCAGCAGAACAAAAATCACTCCAATGCCAAAGACATACTTCTTGCAGCCTGTATTAACTGAACCCTAATAGCTTACTCTGTGGTACAGTGTTACCTGTTAGCCTGTATTAATTAACTCTTCCCTAGCTGAGCTAGAAATTAAAGTCATATTATACTTTCAGTTCATGAAGAACCTTAATTTCAGAGCCTGGCATTAGGGACAGGCTGTAGATAGACTTGGTGAAGAACATAACCACATAGTTACACGAGGCTTAATTGTGACCACTCTCATTATGGTGAATTTCCTTTAATTCCCTAAAATTTCTAATTTTGCTTTGCATTTCCTGATACTTCACATTTTTTATGGATTATATCCTCTCGTAGTTTTTCTACTGCTTTCAGTACAAAATAAATAAATACTCTTGGTTCAAATCCTGATGCATTTGGACTGTAATGGTGGGGTTGAAGAGAGAATACTTGTTTTACGTTTAATTGAGAGCTAAGGTTGCAACCATCAACCACCAGTCAGCTACCTCACAATTGATTCTGGATACAAAGTGGATGCAATAAAGTGTAACAATGAAGAGTTGGCAATTTTCTCTCTTAATTACTTAGCACTTGGATAAAAATAGCAAGATTCTCTCAGGCCTTCCTGCTGTCACAACACCTACATCTCAAAAGAATCAGGATTTTGCAAACATTTTAAACAACTATAAAATGCAATCCAACAAGCAACTTATTGAGAAGCATAAAGAATTAGCCCAAACTAAGTACCCAGCTAAAGCAAGCTATATGATTTGAAATATTTCTATTAATTCATTCAACATTAGCTTCAGCACTACCTAAAACCCTAGAAGATCAGGAACTGAGGTTCTTATTTTTCCCCTAACTCCCACATCAGATGACTTCCCACTTTGATGTGATGTAGTATCTTGGATTAGTCACTAGGATTTAAATCGGTCAAAGAGCCAACTCTGGAGATCATCTAGTCCAACCACCCCTGGTAGAAGTAGGATCAGATAGAGCACAGGGCTCTGGGCGAAGTCAGGTTTTTAGTATCTTCATGAATGGAGACTTCATAGTCTCTCTGAGCAACCTCTTCTGCTGTTGTACCATCCTCTCATAGTAAAGGTTTTTCTTATATTTGAATGGAATTCTGTATTTCAGTTTGTGCCAAAGCATAAAAAGTAATGGTAATGAGGCAAACCAAAATAATAATATAATTCCTATTAGCTTCAGAGAGTCAATCAACGTCAAGCTGCTTGTAAGACTAACACTGAGTCTCTGAAATATGTATAGGGTAGATCTGAATAAATAGGCAAATGAGATACATCAACTCATCACATGAATTCAGTGTTTCCTTAGCACTTGAATTTCGATACAACATACCATTATCTTTTTCATTCTATTCACTCTTAATTGCTAGAATCTTGTTGGAAGACAAATAAAATATTAATGAACAATTGCTATTCTGCATGAATAGGTTCAACCCACACAATTCTTTCCCCCATTCAAATTACACAGCTCTAATGTTCTGAATTTCTATCACTGTGGTTAATATAAAATTGGCAGGAAATTAAGTTAAACAGGCATTATTTTTAGTGAGAAGACTGAAACACCTGAGAATTATTACAACAGAAGGGGAAAGAAGAGAAACATGGTGGTAAGAACAATAAACTCTTTCTTTTAAATTCAGCAAAAAGTAGCAAGAATTGCAATTTTAACTAGGAGCTGAATAAAATAAGGTATATTCTGATATTACAGCTCTGTAGCAGACATCACCTTTGATGAACTGTGATTGGCTAAGCTATCAGGTAAGAATTCTACAGACAGGAGAAACACAAAATAAATTGCCATTTTTTCCGATAATTTTTATTATCACGGTAGTGAGTTCCTGGTCATGAACCAGAAGTGCATTTTGTTTCTTCTGTATAAATATGAAAATCCACTAATATCTATTGCCTTAAGCCCAAGGCTACATGTTAAGATTTGATATTCAGGGATAATATTTCATAATGCATTTTACCTTATGGACATCTTTACTGTAACATTCAAACATACATTCTTCCTGTTAAGCTCAATGCTTTTCTCAAATATCTTGTCTTGTCTGGTATCCAAATTTGCCTTTCTGAATCAAAGCAATGACTTGTGAGC
>NW_010250002.1:23699-24472 GCF_000690775.1 Eurypyga helias
TTCACCTAGCTACGTACACTAAGTAGATTCCTAATAATGCTTGTCCCTGGTACAAGTAAACAAATAAAAGGCATGCTTATTATTTCAATGAATATCACCAAAGAAGCCACCAATAGTATGAAGAACATCCTGTCCTCAGTGATATGATACTGTTTTATGACAGAATCCTCATATCAAAATACAACACAAGTTCATTTAAGAAAATTAAACAAGATCTACAAGGCTTTTAAATTAAACCACTATTCTTAGCATTTCACAAGAGCTGTTCTTGGTACCTGTTGAAAGATAAGCATAAAGAAACCAAGAATAAATAAGAATCTGTAGCAGAGATGATCAAAATAATTCCATTATACTTTTTGGCCTGCTCATAAAAGAATATATCTGTTATCACTTAACTATCCCATTGTTTGAGAATTCTAAGAACCAAACATCTACAACCCTGAAGTGCTTTCTTATTTTTCTACTGCAAGAAAGAAATGGATGAACTAGCACTTTGTCTTCCCAAGAACAACTATAGTGTAAAATAAGATTTTAATCATATTTCTTTGTATTTTCTTAAAAATTGTCCTAAATCGTTCATGTAGATTAAACATAACTTCAACAAATACAGTATTTTTTCCCGGACCCAGTACATTAGATTCCAGTATTCTAATCCAACTCTTTCTAATAATTTTCATTAAAATCATCTGACTACCTCTTTATTGACCAAAATCTATTACTAAGGCATTGGAACAGTATTTAGAATTGCCATGGTTTAACCTCAGCTAGCAGTT
>NW_010250003.1:0-28876 GCF_000690775.1 Eurypyga helias
TGGTTTTTGGATCCCTCTCCTCCAGTTGCCGCACGTTCCGGAATTAACAATGTAGGTGTGAAGGTGCATCCGTGTTGCCCTTCAGATGGATCAAATGTGACAGGAATGGAGCCTGAGTTCGTGGCTTTTCTTTTCCAGCCCAGAACGACACCACTCATTGGAAGAGGAGGGGAGAAAATGCGTGGTTTCATCTGTGGGGAGCCTTGACTCAGTAAAGAAATCCCGCCAAGACAAAAAAACCCTCTCTGCTGGGTGCCAGTTGGCAGGAGAGGCAGGAAAGCAGCATGTGATGGAAGCCTGGCACGTGGCACTGGAGCCACAGCAGACATGGACCAGTGCAGCGAGCTGAGGCAGACTGGGATGGAAGGTCTGGGCTGAAAATAGGGATCTGATCAGTCCCAAGGAGCAAAAGGCTGAGCCAAAATAAATAACTCCCCATCTCAGACCTTACAGGGAATGTGAGGCCTAAATGAAAAGGGAAACCATCTTTGTGGGCTATTAAGAGAATGTGCAACAGATTAAACAAGGATAAAAACCCCTTAATTTTGGAAATGATTTGCAGCAAAATGATCTAAGACAGGGAGGATTCAGGTGTCCTTAAATGAGGCTTGTGGAGGTTGTTCTCCAAGGAGATAGGTGTTCAGTAGGAATTACAGTGGCCAAGAAGTACCGAGGGCAAGATGCTTGGCTGGGAAAGGGCTCTCTAAGATCCCAGCCATAGATCTGTTTGAAAATAAGGTGTGTTCCTTCCCCCCAGCAGAAGAAATGTAAACCAGCCCCGATGTTTCAGTCGGCAGCAGCTGGAGCGGTCAGCTGTGCTTTCTGCAGGAAGAACTGGGTGAGTGTATGTTAGTTTGTGCATTGTGGGTCACTTCCTGCCCCGTCCTGGAGAAAACTGTTCACGAGCTGGGTGCCCTTTGCCCTGTTGCAGGTGTTTGTAGCCGGTGAGCCCTGGGAGCTTGCTATGCCCACACGCCGGCCGGCATGCCTGCGTGCTGAGGAGGCCTCGTTGCTCCGACTGCTTGTTAGCATCCATCCCCTTTCAGGAGTCTGAATTAATTTTGTGGCAGGAACCCCAGACCCCTGATAAAAACTGTTCATGAGGGAGGAACTGAGCGAGAGGGTGCGGTCTGGCAGCCCGTACGCATGGAATTCTTCCATTCCCTCTGGTGGCCCCTTTACGGGGCATCATCCCCGCTTCCTGTGGTCTGGTGGTGTCCAGTTCGGCTACATTTTCAAGGAGCAATAGGCCTTGGGCAGTGGTTGTGATTAAACGGAGAGAGTGAAGGGGCAGGACCTTTAAATGCATTTTGATACTTGCCAGCAGTCTGGCTCTGCTCTTGCAAGAGGGTATGTTACTGCAGCTGTTAGAAATGAGTCAAAAGGGCTTGCCCTTGCTTTGACACTCTTCTGGTTTTGATAAGGACCTGTGAAGGTGTTGGAGGCATAGTTCTGCCCTAAAGAGGGACAGACCTGGGGGCAGCTGGACTGGACTGAGGCTGTCTTTATTCAAGTTTACGATTTTTATTTTTTTAACATATATTTGTATATTTTATATAACTTTACATTATATATGTATACATGGAATACATATATAATAAATACATTATATAATTATTATATTACATCAACTACTTTTAACAAGTTAAAGTATGTATGTAACTATATACTTATAACATATTGTTATTTTTGTACTGAATGTTTATCTTTATTATTACTTTATTATCTTTATCTGAGACTATTACAGCTGGACTGTGACTACAGGAGTCGGGAATAGGCAGAGGTTAAGGTGTGGCTCCCGTGCACAACTCACACACTGGCTTCTGTTGCTGTTTGAAAGCATTATGTGAGGAACCAAGGAATCTGCCATGGGCATTCATCTCTCTCCTGCCATTTGTTTGGTCACGTTCTTCGGTGGTCTGACCCTCCCTTTCCCAGCAGAACGGCTCGCGTTTCAAGATTGCTGTGGGTTCTACACTCATAAAGTGTAAACCCACTCCATTTCCAGGGGATCTGAAAACACGCTGTGTACGTACCTTTTTTAATATTGATTCACTTTCTGAATTTTAACTGGAAGGATGAGGATGTGCTTACGTAACGGACTTTGGCACGAAGAAACCCAAGGGTTAGCCCCAGGGGCTGTTTCTAGGAGGTGAACCCCACTGGAGGCAACTCCCTAGGTAAGTCTAAACTCCACACCGTGTGAAGCCTATCACACCTGGGTGCGATCCTGAGCCCCTGCACGTGTCACTTTTCCTTGGCAGCGCCTTAGCTCCGTAACGTGCCGTTAGCAGAGACCCAGTTCGTACTCGGCTGGAAACTGCCCCTTTGTAAAAGGCAGCAGCAGAATCAGGGACACATCTGGGAGGGAAACAAGCCCGTGCGTGTGTGAGTACCACAACACAAGGGAAAATGCTGAGCGCAAGCGCGCACTGTGCCAGCAGCGAGAGGAGCAGCTGCTGCTGGAGGGAAAACCAACGCTGGTCTGTAGTCGAGGAGTCAGGACCCTGCAGATCAGGTGAGATGAAGCACGGTTTGCCTTGTTGCTTTGGGTTTTTTTGTGGGGTGTGTGTGTTTTTCCTTCGGTGTGTCAATTATCAGTTGAGTTTCATGGAAATCAGGTTCTGCCTGGGAGGGGTAAGAAGCTGACTACTCGCTACTTTTATTGACAGTTCATCACAGGGTGCTTAGCAAGCTGTCACTTCCGCTTTTAATTAGCTGAGACAATGCAGGAGTGGGGTTTTTTTTCCCAAATTGTCAGTACCCAGCTGCTAAAACACTGCTCTGTTTATGCCTTGGCCCCTTCACTGTTGAGCGGGTTAAGCCTCCCGGACAAAAGGCACCAGAATACACACGTATGGCCAACTCACTTTGCTACGGGCCGTCGGGCCTGGCTGAGCCAGGTCAACCTACCAGCTGGGATCCTCAGGACTGTGAGTGTGGAGCAGGGCTTTCCCAAACCTCCCTCAGCACTGACTGGCTCCAGAGGGGCTCTGTGCCAGCTGGAGTAACCATCCACAGTCTCGTGGGAGAGCAGCTACCTCCAGAGGGCAGTGAAGGGGTGGTTGAGACGAAGGAGCAGGATGAAATCACTGAACTTGGGATCCTTCGCGGGCTGTATCGCCCCAGAGATCAGAGTGCAAACCGAAAGGAAAAAGAGGCTCATCGGGTGAGACAGGGAAACTATTTTCCTGTTTCACACTCTCCTCCTCTCACATGGTTTCAGAAAGTTTCCTGTTCCATCTCAGAGGGGAAAAAAAAACCCCCAGCCCAACCAAACCCAGCCATCCAGAGCAGTGGGACAATGTATTCAGAGAACACGGTCACAGCCAGCCTGCAGAGTGAAGCACGGCCCCAGGCTTTGAGCAGAAAGGTTAGCTCCATGATGCTGTGCCTCTGTCCTTATCTGCTCCTCCTCTATCACAAATTCACTTTTACAATATCATGTGGGGTTTTTTTTTCCTTAAATAGAGAAAATGACAGTTGTGTAGAGGGAAAGAGAAGTGATAGTAGCAGTTCCGCTTGGAGTAACACGCCAGCGAGTGTGGACTCGAGCTATGACTACTCCTACAGAATCTCTTCCTGCCTCCTTGTCTGCAAGAGGAAATGAAAGCAGAGAGAATGAGAAACAAAGATTCTTCTGTCTTTGGGGGTTGGTTTGTTTGTTGGGTGGGTTTATTTGGTTGTTGTTGTTTGTGAACTGGAAAAGACTACTGAAGTAGCAGAAAGTCTTTACACATTCTGAGCCCTGACAAGCTTGAAGGAACTGTTCAATGGCTGCCTCTCTGCTCAGAAACATGTATTTTTGTCAAGGAGGTCATGTTTAATTGGGGAAAAAAAAAAAAAAACAAAACCAAACCAAAAAGCCCCCAGACCTTAGTAAAGGAAAAAGACACAAAGCCCCAGATGGTGAAATTTTGTATTCCAGGTCACTAGGACTCTCGGATCTAAGGATGGCGGTGGTATCGGGGCCTGGTCCAGCCACTCCTTCCAGATGGAGTGGACAACGGCTCAGTGGTGGGAAAACAATGAGGGTGAGGCAGCGGTAATGGGGTGGGGTTTCCTCTGGTCATTCTTCTGCTAGCCCAACAATTTCCTCGGCAGGTGGCATGAAGTGTGGGACGGAGGTTTGGGGCTGGCTGGCTGCGGGGTGAGTGTGGTGGGTGCGTCATGTTTGTGTTGAGGTTTTTTTAATCCATGTGCAACAGGCAGACTCCATCAGCCGTCTTACTCACTTCATCCAGCCAGGCCTCGCTTCCCCACTCACTGGTTTTGGTCCATGAACCTCCCGTCCTATTGCAGACGTAACAGCCTGCGCAGCCCTCATCAGGGCTAATTCCGTGAGTTTGGCTGACTTGTGTAGATGCTGCCTTGGAGGAGGCAAAGTAGTCACTGCATCTACATGAGGCGCAGCACAGAAAAGCTCAAGTCTTGCACTGTGTATACTCAGAGGACAGAGTAGTAAGGAATTGCAGAGTTTTCCCTTTCCAGATGATCCAGCCTCAGTGCTGGGCTGTTGCTTTCTGGGGATGAGTAAGGCAGCAGAGCAACTGGTTTTGCACTAGTACAGGTTTGCACTAAACCAAACACATTTCTTCCCGTGAAGTTGCTGCGATGAACTGGTATTTGTCCCATAAAATGTTTTGTCAGACCATCCCGAGCCCCATCGACTGCAGCAGTGCAAAGCCCAGTCTGGTGCAGGAACATATGGGTAGGTGAGACGCTTGTGTTCATGTGGGTGTGAACAGGCTTCCCTATTGCTGGCGTCTTCTGTTTGTGCGCGCTGCCTTTCCCTTCCCAGGTGCAGCTGCACATGCCTTTTTCCTGTCTAAAAAACGGCCATTATTACTTCAGCTCATCAGATTTTAGTGCTCTTCAACCTGCGGAGCACTAAGAATGGATTGACACAACAGATACCGAGTGCGCATCTCGCTGAGCATCCTTTCCTAGTCGTTACTCCTGCAAGCTATTAGGAGTAGCTTGGCTGTAAGAGAAAGTCCTAATTAACCTGAGAGCAGCTGCACTGCGTTAGATACTACGGCTAGTGACTCCCACTGTTTCCTCAGGAGGAGGTGAAGGTCTTGAACATTATACATTCTGTAGGGCACCGAGGCGGAGATCAACATCTCCCTTCCTGCAGATGCTGTCAGAAAATCCCGAGCGCCTCGGTGGTTGAGAGAGATGAGCAGATTGCGATGAAGCAAACGCTTATTTCTCTTCTGGGCAGAGGTTTGGTTTCTGATCCAGGTACTGTGCGACAGAGCTCCAACCCGTAGCTGGTTTAGTGACACGTAATAGGCAAGCAGGATGTGGCCAGAGGTGAGCGCGCAGCACGTTCAGAGATGCTGATCATGCAAACAGTTGATTATCAACTCCACCAGCTCTGTCTTCTAGTAAATAAAACTAGGGGTGTCATTTATAAGTGACAGCAGTTTTTTACCCTGAGATTTGTTCTTGGCCTTCTTGGAGCTATGTAATACCTGGCATCCTGCATGAAACCCCAGCCAACTCTGACATCCACACCACGCAGGAACCACCCAGCGGTCCTGTATCAGTTAATCTTTAGTCAAAGGGAGGGCTATTTAGAAGAGATGCAACATACACTGCACAGTTTAATTAGTTTATTTTTTTTAAATCCTGTCAGAAATATAGCTGTGCATTAATTACAAAATATATTAAACAATCTATTGATACTTCCAAGGAAACTTTCATCCTGTTCAAATGCAAACTGAAACAAAGCTTTAACACTGACCCCAGGATAATCTTTTGCATCCATCATCAACATATTTGATGTGAAAGTGTCTCTAAATAAGAGCAGAAAGGCCACCTTAAGTTATTATCAACTTTAATCCCTTGATAGCAAACATGACCAGGCCTATCATAAGACCACTTGAAAAACAAGTCTCTCTCTCACATTACCTGAGCTCCCACATACACATCACATACCAACGCTTCTAGTAAACTAACGTTCCCTGCCCTGCAGGGGAAGACATTCAGAGGCAAAAAGAAAACACATCTGCAATATATTATCATTGGAAACTTTGTGCTATAGCAGCTTTGCAAATACACATACTCAGAGTGGCCGATTTAAAACACGTTCGGAACAACAGAAATTGGGAAGATGAAAGAAGCCAGGCCACTTTCTAAACCCTCGCCTGAGATCCAGAACCAAGGAGTCGCATTCCTGGAGAAATTACACAGGAAACTGGTTAAATCCCCATAGTCCTTTGTATCTGTTTTACGGACAACTCCCAGTGCTGCACACACCTTCCTGCTTCTTCCATTTAAGTAGTTCTAGCGATTATACCTCAAACCACCATGGTAAAGTGATTTCTCAAAAGAAAAGATGAGATTTGGAGGAAGGGGAAAAGAAAAAGGGCTGTTTCACTGACAATGAATTTTCACATAGAACCCGAATCTCTTTGTGCTAACCTCAGAAAAGCCTGAGGAAGACAGTCACGAAGACTGTACATGGGATGGAAGCAATGTAGACTCAAGTTCTCCCATTAGCTGAAGATGCTTTCCCTTATAAGGGAAAGCTCTGGAACTGCAGTTAAAATGAAGAGTAGCTTGGAGGGGAGTGGGGGGAGGGCGAAAGAAGAAAATGGAACAAGTAGATAAATAAACATCTCGTTACCATTTATAATTTTTCATGACAAAGGTTTAACTTGGTTTAACTTGGCTCTGAAAGTCTCCAATTCAAAACTCTGGCATTACAGTCATTCGGTATCACTCAGAGTTCTACCTGGTAATACTAAAATACAAACCCAGTAGAATAGCAGCAGTGAATAAAGCGTTCCTGTTGCTGTGGCCAATACACGCGGTAGCTTTCTATTCCCTACGGGCTTGTGCTGTTGTACAATGTTAACCTGAGTCATTTATACTCCTGGACCCGCCCCCAAACTGAGCTGCCTCCCGAGGCAGAATAATATCAGATCTAGCAGATAAGGCTCAAAGCAAAAATTCAGTTCATAATGCAAAGCCTCAGAAGGAAAGAAAGTGTTAATGCACTCAGTGGGTCTTGGGTATAAACAACGGGAACATGAGACGAAGGACATTTTTATGAATATCCCTAGGGTTGAGAAAGGAACGGTGGCAGGAAGAGTCTCACACACACACACACAAAAAGGGGGAGGAGAATGGTAGTCTTTGAGCATCTTGGAAAAACACGGATAGGTCACATGGCTTGAAAATGACCGAAGAAGTGCGTAGTGCCTTCTGTACTCAGTGGGTCTAGGCACTGCCTCCAAGATCCAAAGCTCTTGGTTAAGAACAGTTTAACGACCAGGAATGCTCTAACTGAAGACATTCTGAAACAATTCACCTAATAGGGTGAGGCTATTCAGTATAAAACTACTTAAGAGGTTTAAAAAGACAGTTTTAAAGGCACAGGTCTTTTCCTGCTTTGAGTAATACATGCTCACCTGTCCCCTGAGCACAGAGAGTACAGGGAGGTCGGTGACTGACTGCATTTACCATTAGGCAGGAAGTTCAGGTTTCAGTAGTGGCAATGCTCCACTGAACACAATTCCTCTCCAACTAACAGGCTCTATCTGCAAAACAGATTTTACTCATTTGGATACGATGAACGAAGCGGTAGGTTGGGTCCTGGAACGTTTAATCGCATGCAGGTAGGCAGAGTATCCTCAACGTACTATAGCAGGCTCTCAATAGCGTCGCATATATTAAGCATATACCTTGTATATATGAAGCATATGCACTTTCCCCACAGATGATCCCCCCTGGATTGGGTTGATAGGCCGAACAGTTGGAATATGCTTCAGTATTTAAGTCACAGGGTTGGTTGGAGAAATAACATACGTATGCTTGTGTACAGCTTAGCTCTCTCTTCGGTATCAGACCGTGTACTTACGTTAGGGGATGAACACAACTTTTTTCTTCTTTTAAAGACAAGATTAGAACTTTAGCAGCAGCACGACAAGTTAAAATTTTCAGCACCAGTGAACTTGAACTCCTCGTCTTTGCCTGGTCAAAACTGACATTTACACGGCAAACAGATAATCAGGACATAAAATAATAATACCCGCAACATTAGGAAGCTCATGAATCCTTCACACAGTGAATCTAGTGTTTGGTAAATGAGCCACCATGGACACCAGGTTCTTTTTCCTTAGAGCAAAAAGGATTGAAATTCTTCCTCACACTGCCTGATAACACCATTTTCTTCTACTCCAAAGCGTCGAGGGTGGCCCAGCTCTTATTGTCCAACGGGACAGGAAATACCTGCGACAGCCGGATGTCAATACGGCCAGCTGTCTGCTGAGAATTCACAGGACACAGTACAGGTCACATGTCACCCAGAACACCACGAGATCTCTTGAACAGATGCAGGTCACGAGTTCAGCTGTGCTACAAATCTAGGTTTCAACAACAGCCGACCAAATTCTGCATCACCCGACGTCGTTGGGGCATACCTTCGCTCGTGCTTCCACTCACCACCTGAACGATGCCCAGCGCCAGGGAGATCCCACCAGCACAACGGGATCTCACTCACGCGCTACACTGCTCTCTGGTGATGCCGACTGACGTTCTGGTCCCGGAGCACACGCTTACAAGAAGATTTATCACAATAAAGACAATTAGGGGGGCACTTGCAGACCACGTTACATGTGTTTCTTCAGTGAACGCAGCTCAGGGTCCTTCAGCCTTCTCCACAACGCTGCCACGTGTCTTTTGGAAATACTAGTTATCACCTCTACCTCGACATGGAACGTCCTGAAGCCAACTCCACAGGAGGGAAGGGTCAAAGCACAGCTCAACTCCAGGTGATGTGAGCAAAGTCTAAACCCTGACTTCGGATTTGAAGAGAAGCATAGCCAAATCAAAATTCGAGATAAGTCAATACAGAGCTTGGGAAAGCTGAGACAGTTTTTATGAAAAACAAAGAAAAATGCTCATCTTAATTTAGCTATTTCCCTGCTACAGTATCTATTGCAAGGCACTGAGGCAAAAAGATTTACAGGTCTTTCCTGATACGACTTAAATTTTACCAAACTGAGATGTACAGGTACTTCAACAGGATTTTCCTGTAGGCAGTTCCTTTTTGATAACAACACTTCATTTAGTTAGCTTGCTACAGATGTAGCTTATCACTTTAATAGAGAACCATACCAAATATTTGAGCACATGACCTCAATACAGGGAAAACCAGTATACCAGCCACCGGGTTCTATTCAGGTGAAGATCAGCTATGTTGACAACCATGATCTTCCACAAACGCAGCATGCGTGGGCAACGAAGCACGCTTGTAAGGTGAAAACACGACCAGTGGCTCCATCCTTCTGGTGAAGGCTTTCTGGGCTACATAGCTCCATCAGTGCTGCGAGCTTGAAACCCTTCTCTGCGGAGAGTGTTTAAATCTAGACGCGTTAGAACCTCACAGCGCACCAGAAGGGTATCGTCCTTTACGAAGGTTCTTTGTTTCAAGGTTTGCAGGTGCATGAAAGTCACGTAACCAAAACCTTTTGGATTGCGGTGAATTGTTGGTCTCTGGAAGGCTAGTAACTCTGGCTTGGCTTCCATTACTTCTTCATGGTTCTGCCTTTCGGGGCCTTCTGACTGATCCAAAATAGAAAGTCGTATAGTGCCTTGGAAAGGCCAAGGCAGGTGGCTGTCATACTCTCCCTGCATCGTGTGGACGAACAGAGATATAAAATTAGCACAGCGCTGAGCATTTGGTAATTGGATATGCAGGCGCAAACACAGCTTGTAGCCAGGCTTGCCGGTGTAGAAGCCGGGACTGTGCATCACAACGGGTCTCTCTTCTTCCTGGGCTTTCTGAAGGCCACTGAAATTCTCAATCTTCCAGATATAAATACCATTACATTGCTGTGCCTCCATTTCTGCCATCTTTCCTTCCAAATTTCGGATAGTACGTTTGAGTTCTGCCATGTGAGTGTTCTGAGTCTCCATTTTAGCAATGAGCTCCCTGATCTGGTGATCCTGTCTTACCAGACGACCTTCCAGCTGCTGAATAGTTTCTTTGAAGTTCTCGACTTCTGGATTGCAGTCGTACGCGGCACGTGACACGTGCGAGAAGAGGGCAGGCTCGAAGGGCAGGCCATTGATGTAGGGCACCGGGTTTGCAGCCGTGACACTGATATTTTGAAAACTCTGAGCCATCATTCTCATGTGAACCTGAGTGAACTCCTGCATATGTCGTGCCAGTTCATTCCTTTGCATCTAGAATTGAAGAGATGCAGCATTAGGCACGTATGCAACGTTTTCTGCGACCACACCTTTGGTGTGGCTCTGAAGATGACCAAACTAGTTGCTTCTCTTACAAGAGGAAAACCGTAATGTAAATCAAGGACAGGTGACCTGACAAAGTAGTTCCAAACGGAGAGGCCCTCCAATGGAGGGCTCCAAACTGTTATGTCATGAAAAAAGGAGTTCAAATGCCAGCGAGCAAATACTGTTCAACTCAGAACAGTGACATGGTGAAAAGTGTTAGTGATAAACACACATTTAGTATTGTTTTCTGTGTTGTAAATGGGCACTGCATTCCCTTCACTGATTTGCTAGAATGCTCCATAACACCAATATAAATGTTTATGAAAACTGATGTGGAAATGATGGAGGCAAAAGAGCAATTTTTATAAAGAGGTATTAAACAACCAGAAATAAGAGTATTCTGAATAAATTATTTCAGAATTTAATCAAATTTAAAGCACTGTCAAGTTTTTTCACTGAACTCAAAGAGCCATAACTGTAGTAAGAACTTTGAAGTGTCGTGGTTTAACTCTGGCTAGCAAAATATCACAAAGCCGCTCTCACAAATTCCCCCTCCCCTCCTCCAGCAGAGGGGAAGAATTGGAGGAGAAAGACAAGGAAGCTCGTAAAATTTAGATAAGAACTATTTACTAATTAAATCTAAGTTAATATACACAAATACTAATACTAAGTAATTAAAATTATAGAAAATAAAACATATGATACAATACGGTACAATCATGATACGGTTGCTCACTACCCAGTGACCAGTTCACAACCAGGTGCTGAGTAATGAGAGTCAGAGCCAGAGAGTCCGAGAGCTGCAGCCCAAGAGATTCCAAGCAAACCCTTTCAACGATAGCAGCCCGGGAAAACTAAACAAACCCACCAACTCCCTCACAAACCAGCCAGCACAGGAGTTAGCAAAGCAGCTAACGCAGGAGTCAGGGAGTCAGCAAGTGTACGGGAATGAACGAGAGAAAGAAATGAAGAGAGTGATGGCTCCCAGGCCCCCTCCTCGCCTCTGCCCCAAGCATGACGTACTATGGAATTAAATACTCCCTTGGTCAGTTTGGGTCAGGTGCCTGAACTGTGTGTTCCCTGTGCTGCCTGTAGCCAGGCAGCGAGAGCTGGGAACGCAGCTGCAGGATCAGAAGCGGAGAAAGACCTTGAATTCAGTGCAGGCCTTGCTCAGCGCCAGCTGAGAACTTATCAGTGCTGCTCTCTGCATCCAGGAACAGCTTCCTAGAAGCCACGGTAAATGCAGTTAACTCTTTCCATGATTCTGATAAAAGTCTTACCTTTTCAGGACACCCAAAGGCACTGTAAAAACACGGCACTGGGGCAGTTGGACAATCATTGTCATAATGGTTAGGCATCTAAAACAAATAAAGAAATTAATTTTTCCATCAAAAGTATTTTCAGAACATCTTAAAATAAGGCTGAATGGACTCTGAATAGGTACCTGAAGTCAGATCAGTTTATTGTGATATAATTTCTGAAGAATTCTGGAAGTTTTGAACAAAAATGTGAGCTGATGATGAAAATTCTACATCTTTCTTGTGTGTACTTTAACATTTCAGTGCCTTTGCTCTTATGTTAGCATCACAAAGCATTCGGGTTTCCTTGATGGAACAAATGCCTTTTATTTCTAGCCTATCCTCAAGCTAGATCACAGTATTTCCTTCCCTTCTGAAGCACTACCTGCACACACTTTTGTGTCTCTCCATTATACTCTCTCGAAGTCTCAAGTTACTTCAATTTTTCTTATGGTCCATGTTTACCGGACTCAATTATCTCACTGCTCTGGATGGTCCCTATCCATCTCCACCTCAGAAGCTGGACAGTTTCAGCTGAGGCCGTATGATCCCTAAACAGAGCAAAGAATAACTGTGGGTTTCACAGGCAAAATACCTGTTAACATAACGCAGTATGTTTGTCTTGTTTAAATATTATGATGAAGTAAAATACAAACTTAATACAGGTCAGCCATTAGTTCCAAACCATTACCCATTTTAGCATTCTCTGTTCCCTATTTTTGCAGTTCGTTATTCTACCTAATGACAGATTTTTGCCTTTTTCATTACTGACCTCAATGCTGTTTTTCAGACTGTTTGCCCAATTTGCCAATATCATTCTTTATTTTAACCCAGGTCATTAACACAGTTGCCATCCCAGTCAGAGATAGGCTGCAAATTAAGTAACCTTTATCGTTTTCCTGTCAATGAGCACAGAAGAAATAATAGCTACTATGACAGTAATGGGCAAGCAGAATTCCAGCCAGCACACAGAGTTCAATAGTGAATTATTTACAGCTACTTTCCAACAGCGGCTTTCCAATTACAGATACCGTCCCTCTCCGCTCAAATCAAAGCCTTGACTTCTACCGTCAGCCATAACCACTGGCAGCTGCTTGGTATTCTTTAACCTCCATTCAAGATCAAAAACATGCAGCAGGGTCCCTGTCGAGAAGCAGTACAGCTAGACAATGTGATTTGCAGCCAAAAATCCTACAGAGGTTTACCAGACTGCAATTGCAAGCTGGAGCAGCATTTAAGAGGGTATTACACTTGCACTGGATGCAACGTTTTCAGAGAGACGCAGGGAGAGATTTATTAGCTAGCAGACTAACTGTTTCTTCAAGCTGAATTTCAGACTAGAGCAGCAATGTAAATAGAACACGTCTAGATCAAACACAGGGAAAGGCAGTCTCTTACCTGCTCTCTGATGAGCATTGTGTTGCAATATTCACAAAATACACTGGCGAGCGGGCAGGTTTGGTCATGAAGCTTAGTTATCAGATAGGAAGGAAAGAAACAATACAGTTACACAATTTTTAAAAATGCTCATCAGCTCTGATGAGGTGGGAAATTTTTAGTTACGTTTCAAATTTTGCATTTAGCTGTATGCAACTGTGAAACAAAGACAATCCCCTTACCCTGAATAGTATGTTTTCTATAATTACTGTTTTTTCCTGGGCTCATACAAGAGATTGATGAAGCCGCAGATATTTTATTTTCTAAAGGTCCTGTGCTCCACAGGCTGATTTTTTCCAGAAGGCTCTGAAATTCATGTTCAATTGTAGTGAAACTATATTAAAGGGTTTTTTGTATTGTTGGACTATACGAGATATCTTTGTCTGACAATTCACAATATGGTATCAAAAAACGAACAGCCCTTGAGGTAAAACACATCCATACACAGATAAAGAAATGGAAGTTCAAAAAGGAAAGGATTCTCCTCAGTATCATCCAAGTAAAAAAATGCAAAGCCAGAAGAATTCAGAAGTGACCTTGGTCTTGTGTGTTAGCAGATATCCCCAAAACATGCATCTCCTGACACATCCTTTCTGCCAGACATGAAAACTGTCAATGTGGGATAATGCTCTGTGCGTAACTTTGGCAGCGGACAGTGGCTTCTCTGATGGCAAGGCCGAAAATCAATGGTTCTTACACGTCTTCACACCACACTGTTCCCAAGAAGTTTGTATTTAAGTACAGTCATAGAACGGTTTGGGTTGGAAGGGACCTTAAAGACCATCTAGTTCCAACCCCCCTGCCATGGGCAGGGACACCTTCCACTAGACCAGTCCTCTCCATGACTTTTGACTGTTCTAGACTAATGTCCTGAGCCTGTAGCTTCTCACCTGTGTGGCACAAAAAGCTCTTATAGACCAAAATCCTTCTATTTTTTTTAAACAGATCATGCATTGTAACGAACCCAGGTGAATGAGTTTTCAAACTGAGTCTCCTGCTACATACCTCTTTATCTTCGTAGGCCATAGTTGTGGCACAGTTTGGACAACAGACTTGACGCCTTGGACACTCCTGTGTCATGTGCTCTTTCAGATGGTTCTTCTGGAAGGCTCCTTGGCACTGTGGGCATTCCACAGTGGAAAAATCACACTGCAGCTGGTGGTCCTGAACAAGGACAAAAGAGGGATTTGATACTACAGACAGGTACTATTGTCTCATCTGTTTTCAAGACAAAGCACAGTGTAAGAGGAACAAACTGCAACTTTCTCCTTCCTGCCAGCAACTCCTTACACACCTATGCTGACTTTACCAATGGCCTGTTGTTACTGTACCATTAAGATCAGGACTTCACATATTCAGAACTATAAGAATGGTCTCAGGTAAAAATTCAGCTTTATCTTTATCTTTTTTAGTTTCCAAAACAGTAATTTCAACTAATATCTCTAGCTGTTTGAGGGAATATTAAACCAAATTTTAGGGACTCACGTAACGTACAAGCATAGCCGATCAAAAGACAAAGAATGATCCTAAAGAGAAAGCTGTGTAAGTACAACTTTCATGCACTACGATGTTCACTTGAGAATCACCTAATCACATTTAAACCCATGAAAAATCAAGTATGCATAGCTGTAGCCTTGCATGAACAATGCATCAAAGCAGCACAAGCAGGTATCATGTATGACCATCTGTGTTACTTGTCCATGAAAGCACGGTTCCGTATTTTCAAAACTTAAGTCTCACCTCTAAATGCCTCAGCTCCATCTTCATACTGCAGCCCTTGTTGGGACACTTAACCATTAGCGAAAGGATTTCCCGTTTAGCAAAGTTGTCAGGAAAAAGTTGATTTTCAAGCAGAATTTCATTGTCTACTGGACATTTGTGACCTGCATCTCTGCAATGCAGAAAAGAATGGAAAAAGAGATTCCAAGTTTCCTTTGCTCTTCATTTAAAATATTTTTTACACTAGCAAGACATTAGTGACCAAATGATAACACATTAAGAAAGTCTTTGAAAACAATGGCATATACGTGGCAATTACTAAAAAGTATGCAAGGCACATCAGAGAAATTGAAAAAACACCAGTTTCACTTGAGGTGGCATGACTGTGATTGCAGCACTTTTCTAACTCAACAGTTTTTATCTGGACAAGTGCCACGCCAGATACTCTGGGAATGAACTAGAGGAGGATGTAAAGAAACCAAGAACTTATGGTCCCCTTTCTGTAAGTACTTCACATAGCTCAAACATCAAATAACATTTCACATACTATTTCAAAACAATCTTTTAAAGATTCTTGGACCTGCTCTCCTTTCTTTCTCCCTTTATAAACAGCCAAGATAATCACAGCTGAGAGAAAAAGCTAAAGCCTATTTTTTTTTTCCCCTCCCCAGATTCACTTCATCTATTTGTCATTACTTTTCATATAGCCCATTTTGCTGTTTCTGCTGTACAAGCCTTTAATCATCTGGTCATCCTTCATTTTGTTTATTTCTACAGCAAAGAAGGATGAAAAAAACCTCTGTACACAAAAATTACTGTGCAAATGGCACTGGATTTGGAACTGGGTATTGTGTCTGAAGCCATTTTAATAGCAAACAGACCAGAGGTCAGTGATAACTGGCAGAAGTTTGGAACCTGGTGGTGGACACAAGCAACTCGCACAAGAGGACTAACAGCCTCTTCCGCTGTGTCGGGTTCTGTCTACCTGCATTTAAAGACAAGAATCATTTGAAATTGAGTTAAAAAGGGATCACCCCCACCAAATGTTCTTTTAAACAACTACCCAGTCTCAGCTCTTCTTTGAAACCGGTAGGTCAGCGTATCGACTCAAGAAACAGGGCAAAAGAGGGATCACAGGCTCTGAGCCGACACGCTGATGGAAACAGCAGTAAAACGGAAAAGAGGCACAGGGCGGAAAAATGTCAGAGTGCACTTGTGGTGCGAGAAACCAAAGGCCAGATCACCGTCACTGCCTGCAGGCGTGAGGGGAAGTAGAACCTAGTGGGCTGTGGAGACCATGAGGGAATGTGTTCCTTGTTGGAAAAGGAAATAATTGCTCAGCAACTCCTTCATCAGCAACGCTGCCAGAGGAAGTGGGGGTAAAGTTGAGGCTTCAGAAGGAGACAATGAACTTCCTTTCCTAGGTTTTGCTCGCAAGAGCTAGCTTGCCCCAAGTCGGAGAGTCAGAAAATGAAGTGGAAAAAAGAAAATACCCAGCGTGCTGTTTAATTCATAGCTGCCTGAGCTACAATCAGCGTGCTGATCTTTGTCACGACGCAGAAACGCTCCCTCACTTTGCAGACAGCCTACAGGAAATCAGTTTTCACAGGTATAACTTCGTTACAAACACCCTTTTAGTGCAGTGCAATGACACTTCAGTAGGCCTGCTGATAAGACAGAAGCCTTATTTCTGCACAGACAAGCTAATCATGTATAACAACATCCAGCAACAGATTCATTTTAAAAAATGATTACCAGATCCCCAGTTTAAATAACTAGCAGCCAAAGGGTAAATAGGAATGAATGCCAATTTCCCAATGAGTATAGTAATGAAAGAGCAGTGACGTACTGTCGTATATTCAAGAGACTTCAGACACCATTTAAAAGTTCTGGCATTCTGTTTAAAAGACTGCCTACATTAATCCACGAAGATGTTGCTATACATTTCCTATCACAGAATTGAGTTTATGCACCTCAGATCTAATTTACATGACAGTGGAGGCTTTCCTAAACTGGGATTATCACACTGGGCTGTGCCACCCACAACAGCATCTGTGAAACACTTATCTTCTGCAAAGCACAATGAATATCGCTATAATTCTGCTTGAAATGAAAATGTAGGTATGGAAAGTAAAGCCAGAATAATTTGGTTGGAAGAAAAAGCCTGCTCTGTGATTTTAGCAACTGAGCAGTTTGACCCAGAAGCTAAAACACTTGGCATACACTTTAACTGCAGCCACACCAGCTGTTTGATGAACTGCAGCATCCGAAGCTCTCCTTGCTGTCCCCTGTCAGTTCACAATCCAGTTTTTCTGATATGCAGAGGTTCTGATATTTGCCAAGCTCTACTGCAAGCTTTAACTTAGCTCTGACCTAAGATACAGGAGAAGAAAGACTGGAGTGAAATTTAATTAGCTACTGTTATCTGAACTAAAATTTCTAATCAAGTACTTTGTAGGCAGTAACGTCTGTGAACTACTACTTGTAGTTACTTTGGTAGATAAGCTTCTTTCCCACCATGACTCAGGGCACTTCAGACAGCTTTATTTAAAGATGCCAAGACTTACCAGGAGGCAAACATTTCCTGTGATCAGAACCATCTGGTCTAATCATGTCCTTCACGTTGTAAGATACAAGACTCCAGTTTTTAAAAAGTTTAAAAAAAAAAAAAAATCTTTCTAGTTGCAGCCACAACTTTTCTATCGTGGACAACTATGTTTGTCTGTGCAAGACACAAGAAGCAATTCCTGAAAAACTGCTTGTCCGTCCTTGACCATTTAAAAGCCTCAATCTCTGTGTTCACTTGAGCTAGACAGTGGGGAAATGAGGAATAAACAATCAATTTTTTCCTGCTCAGGCTGAGACAATGACTTAATTAAAAAAAAAACCAAACAAACAGTACTTGGAGAGTGTAAAAACCACTTTCCATTTTCATTTGAGTTCTGCAGAAGCTTCTCAATGACATCAATCAATAGTCTAATGTAGACACTACATACTCTAAATGAATATTACACTGTAGACACTACATAGTCCAAATCAATAGCTTGATCAACGGATCCCAATTAAGCATGCAATTCAGCCCTCCAGGGATTCAGAGGGGTCTGGCACTTTAAGCTGTCTGCTGTGCTTTCACAAGCATTCACTCCAACTGCACTCCAAAGACAGGTTTCAGTGGGGAATGGGGGAAAACATTCACTATCGATGAATCATCTGAAGTATCACAGTCATGACCTGTAGTCTCCAAGATGAAAAATCCTTTCCACCTGTGATAAGTATTCACTGAAACAGTCAACACCGTCTAAAGAAATGAAGTAAAATAGGGAAAGGCTGTAAAAGAAGCAAAAACTTCTGGTCATTGAAACTGTTTGCAGACTGCGCAGAGCCATTGCTCTGTTCATTTAAAAAGGAAGAGAAACCATTTCCCATGCCTGGGGTTTAAGAAGGAAGTTTCTCTACCTGCTACGATACGCTGCCTTCTCAGCCTGGGTTCGCTGCAGTTCCTCGCTCGGCCCTGCGGTAAACTCTAACCCCCGGCCGTAACTGGGCAGCTCATCAGCAGAAGGCTGAGAAAACAAGAGCACTGTAGCTAGCTGTTAAGGATCCAAAAGCCTGAAAACGAGACACCCATTTTTGGTAATTTTTATTTTAGTTTTCTCCCTCCCCCCCCAGTTTTCAACAGAGGAATTCTGTTGCCTTTGAAATGATGGGCGAGTGGACATTTCTGAAGCTCAGAAATACTTCAGTACTGACTATTTTACCCTCAGGATTTATACACTTCACACTCCCATGAGAAGGTTTAAAGATTCCTTTTCTTTCTTCCAGAATTAAAGAAGAGTAAAAAAACTTCTCCTGCCAACAAATACAGCCAGCTCAAAGTGAGCAAGTAAGGAGTTCCAAAATTTCACGGCCGTTATTAGTACAAATGTCTAACTCAACGCTTACAAGCACGCGTGAAATTACATACGTTAACTTCTAGAAAAGATTTAGGTTGGAATGTTCAAAGCAAAGGCCAGAAAGCAAAGTCAACTGCTTGTGCCTAGGGAACTGGATTCCAGTCAAAGCTGACAGGTTCAGGTTTGGGATTTTTTTGCCTTCTTCCATGCACCCAGCTGAGTGATGCACTGACGTACTCTTGCAGAAGTAGGAACACTGCAAACAGAGCAAGGGACTGAGGGAGCAGGGTTATCCCGTGGTATGGTTAGTGAAGAACTGACTCTCTCTCTCAGCTTCCTCTGCAGAATCCACAGAATCTGCTTTTCACGGGTGGTATGCTGCATTTTGCTGCTTCTCTGTATCCAGAGAGTGTGGCCAGCAGGTTGAGGGAGGTGATTCTGCCCCTGTACTCTGCTCTGGTGAGACCCCACCTGGAGTGCTGCGTCCAGCTGTGGAACCCACAACATCAGAAGGATATAGACCAGTTGGAGTGAGTCCAGAGGAGGCCATGAAGATGCTCAGAGGGCTGGAGCACCTCTGCTATGGGGACAGGCTGAGAGAGTTGGGCTTGTTCAGCCTGGAGAAGAGAAGGCTCCGGGGAGACCTCATTGCAGCTTTCCAGTACCTGAAGGGGCTACAAGGAAGCTGGGAGGGACTTTTTACAAGGGTCTGTAGTGACAGGAAAAGGGATAACGGGTTTAAACTGAAAGTGGGGAGAGTTAGATTAGATATCAGGAAGAAGTTCTTCACAGAGAGGGTGGTGAGGCACTGGAACAGGTTGCCCAGAGAAGCTGTGGATGCCCCATCCCTGGATGTCTTCAAGGCCAGGCTGGATGAGGCTTTGAGCAACCTGGTCTAGTGGAAGGTGTCCCTGCCCATGGCATGGGGGTTGGAACTAGATGATCTTTAAGGTCCCTTCCAACCCAAACCATTCTATGATTCTATGATTTTCTTGATAATCAATTTGCATCATTTTCTCAGAAATACTGATGTTAACTAATGTTAACAAGAACCGTGCTGCAAACACACATCATAAATTTCTGCGCTTTCTAGAGAGGAAAATAGCCTACTCTTTTGCTATCACAAGTAGGGAACACAAAATTAAGCCTGAATTCTCACACTCGGCCCCAACATCTCCCTCCTTGCTCTAAAAGGATGCCATGAAGAAAATACAGTATCATCAGATAAAACAGCGACGACAGAAGCTACAGAGAAGCCCACAAACCCCACAAAATATTGTATTCAGAGAACATCGTTGCTGGCATACTATTCCTTTAGTGAGCTACAAATGAACCATGGAGAAAAAGAAACGGAACAGAACTATGGACAAACGGTATGGAAAAGCAATCAAGAAAGCAGTTTCCGTTGTGCATTTAAAAATGAATGCCTGGAAAAACAATGCTGTATAGTAACACTGAAGACAGTCTGATGATCTTTACACAAAGGAGTGCAGAGTAAGGTTGGAAATTAACCAGTTCTATATGTAGGTCACACAGAATTAAATATTTAGATTCCTACCCAACTACTGTGACATTTGAAGTAAGTGAGCAATTGATAAGAAAATATCTGGCTCATGCTGAGAAGGAAAAACCCTACAGCACAATATCTAGCCTTCTATCCATGTGTTCCAATACTCACTGACACGTGTGGGACTGTATTCCAGGTTTGAGGGAAGTACACCCTACCAGTGTACCTTCTGCCTCCCCTTGCCCTATCAATCATTCATTTCTATGAGCCCAGCCTGTTCTTGTCTTCATATTTCACTCCCACTCCCCTATATGACACACAGTTCCTCTCTCAACACATTGTTTCAGACTATTCCCTCATTACATGCTCTCTTCCAGCTCAACAAGGAAAGTGATTTCAAGTGAAGAGCTGAAAGCATGAACTGCTGTATCTCCACCAAGAAACAATGTTGTCTGTATTTGTCTGTAGTTACGGAGAGAAACAATCACTGGGAAAAGACATGTTTTAAAATCCTGGGCTGAAAATGGAATTTGGAGGATTTGGCTACCTTTTCTTTTGTTATTATTTAATGTTTACTGAATTGAATTTTTAGGTTCATAAGCTGAGTAAATTTGTATAAATGGCAAAACACCTAAAATACAAAAATGCTCATGCAACCTCCAAACTCATGGCATTTTGGCCTTTATTAGAATGCATCATTCCCAGAGTTCTATTAGTACTCACTGGTAATGCACCTTAAGCAGTACTATTCAGTTTACATTGCCCTTAAACTGCTCTGCTTTGGTAAGGGAATTTCTTCTTAAAAGCCACTTCCATGAATTTTCCTTTACCTTATTGATTTGACAATGCAGCCTTTGCAGAAACGGTGTCCACAAGGTGTCTGCACCGCTTCCCGAAGAGCCATCAAACAGATGGGACACTCATATTTACTTTCCAAGGGCGGATCGAACTCCACATCATATCCTTGTGTTTCCTCTGTGAAAGAGCTTGGAGGGTTTCCAGTCCCACTGCTGACGCTTACGCTGTCTTCCTTCGCTCCGACGCTGCAGGCACTGGCCATGGCTGCACAGCAGCCACCTTCCATGTCTCGGGCTCCACAACTGCTGTCACTATATAGCAAGCTCATAGTAACTGATCAAGTGCTGCACAGGAATGCTCTGCAAGACAACAAAAAGATGTGCTAATTTAAAACATACCAAGACTTTCCTTTCTAGTCAAGAACAAGTATAATTACAGACCAGAAACACTGGAACACTGGTGCAGATTTGATTCTACTGAAAATCACTGTTTTTGCTCTGTTATCCATCTTTTTTTACTTATCTTGTGATACATAGGAAAGAGCACTGCATCCCCTCAGCCTAATTCAAACACGCACACACACTCCCCTTTCTGTACTCTTTTTCAAATGACTACCTAATTTTTCTAAAAGAGGAATACTCTTTATCCTTCCTACGTTTATGAAAATGCCTCTTTACCTCTTCTGTATTATTTACCTCTAAAGCATTCAAATATAATTTCCATGAAAAATACAAAACCAAGTTTTATCGGATGACAACAGCTCAATTTAATATTTCCACTGCAGTGAATAAATGTTATTTAACATTTTCTGTACACAGCGATTCACAGCCCAGGCTTCCAATCAGTTTAGGTGCATGGCCGCAAACAAAGTGCAAGTCCGAGTACCCAAATCAAGCAGATACTGTGCTGCAGATGAAATTCAAATACACAGCACTGCTGATAACACTTTAAAACTGCCAGTAAGACTTTAGATTGAGTAAGGAGCTACACACAAGATAAGGCTCAAAAGCAATTTGTGTACTACAAGTACCCGGAGTTCTTTGCTCTCCTTTCCCTCTTCCAGTGTAGCTGACAAGGAGGACACAGGGCATGACACTCAGAACAGAAGATGTAAGTCACATTTCCTTGAAAAGCAGTGAATGGCATAGTAAAGCCTGTTTTTAAAATAGGTATGACATAAAAAAAATATCCTGGTAACTGGTATCTGCAAACAGGTTGCCAGTGTTCCTGCACAGAATGAGGGAACTTTAAAGAAAGGTCCAAAAGATAAATTCAAATTCTGGAAGTCCGAGAAAATTTATTCTCCTTTGATTTTTTAACAGATACAACCATTTTCTTAGAATCCTATTGTGGTTAGCTTTCTACAAATGATATTTCTTTGAAGCGCAGAGGTTATCAGCAGGTGCAGAGCAGAAATATGCCCTACTCGTAAGTAGCGTTAGAGTGCCAGGCATGCAAAACAAACCCACTAAGCTCAGATTTCATCTTCTGCACAGCAGTACAGGCAAAAGTTTCTTCCCATGTTCACCTACTGCATTCACTGTAATACCACTACATCATTTAAACATATTGGGGATGGAAGTCTAAGGATTAATCAAGAGCTGAACTGTAAGGATTGATCTGTACCACTACTGCCAGCTCTGGGGGCAGCAAGGGATGCAGAATGAATAGGGTTACCTTGACCACAAGCTCAGGAAGACACAGAGGTTGTTCTATTTGGGTACTTACCCTGTGACACCTGAAGATTACACTGACAGAAATAGTAATCGCTCACAGACTCAACCAGCATTTACTGCAATATTTTGAAGACATGCAACATTACAGAAATGTGAATCAGGCCACCTACATGATAAACATTTTGGAATACTGCCCATGCTAAAACTATGTAGGAGCCATTTTTTTCCAGTTATCCAGACCAAAAAAAATAATACTCTACCAACCAAAACAAAACAGGCAGGGTTACCATATTTAGGTCAGTTACAGTCAGGAACAAAGCAGAACTTGTATTCTGTTGTGTAAATACGCGACTTTTCCCTTTTGTTGAGGTAAGCAGAGGTATGAGAAGTATCTGAAGAGGAGCGTTCCTGACATTTCCAAGATACCATTAAAGTACAGAGTCTCAAAGCAGTCTGACAGTTTTGCGTTGTACAGAACTGGTTAGCAACGCCCACTTTACGCAGAAATAACTCTAAGGAAGAGCTGCCTGGAACTGCATCCAAGGAGCGATGTTTACTTCTACGCCTGTTCTGTGCTCCCATGTATTATCCCTATACTTTATCAGCCACAACAGGCTTTATAATCACGGCTCTTAAACACAACAGCCATATAAACTAAACATCAAGTACATTCTCAGCAGTTGCTTCAGGCAGAGTCCAACAACGATCAATTTAATCCCATGGAACTGAGCAGCTCCCCCAGTGACTTAGAAAGGAAGCAGAAGGATCAGCGATTAGAAAGATGCTCTGTGACAGAAAGATTTTTCAGACTACGATCAGTAGGTCTCTTTTTCTGGAGAAAAAAACCCCAATTTGTTTCTGTTGTTAAACAAACATAACTTTTATTTAACACCTGCTGCAGAGGATGATTACTCCACAGGCCATATTTCACAAAAAAAATCCCAGGAACTAAGTTGGGCCAGGGGAGTAGGAATGTTGGCATGCAGGATATCAGAATCCACAGGCCAGTCTAGGACTGAAAAAAACCCACATTATTCTAAGCCACAAGGGTATATTTAGTGAGACTAAGAAAGGGAAAAGGAATATGTATCCCTTTAGCAATGTCACAAAGGAATTCAGGAAGTCACAAGGAGGAAAATATAATAGCTTTACCCAAATTCAGCTGTCACATTAATGGCAAAGCATGTGACTCTTTCCTTGAGCTGTTCCCAGGAAAAAAACGTAACATTTGAAATATTTTTCTTATAAGGAAGAAAACAGGATCTGACTCAGTATAATCTCCATAGATGAACACTTTGTAAATTTAAGTGCTGTGCAAGTGGTGCTCTCTTTGCCTATTTAAATCGCTTCTACAGACATAGCTGGTATGTACATTCAGTTTACAGAAACAAAAATCCTATACCAGAGTCATTTTCCTGAATGAGTCACTGCAACCAGTCAACATCCCAGTCTCACACAAAAATCCCCTTATTCTTACTCCACTCTCACATGGAGCTTTCTGTCTGCATCTGACCGAGGCATTCATAAAAAAAAGAAGTGCAAGTATCATTGGCTCCTCTTTTTAAATAGGGAAATTTAGGCACAGAGGCAACTTCAGTAATGTGATTAAAAGCCAGATTTTTAATGCTGTTCATGTTTTATGTGAATAGGATTACGACAACTGTGCTCCATTTCATCTTATCTGTGAGGAAAATCGTTCTTCCTCCACACATATTTATAGGTGTGGAGCAAGGCACAATTTTCCAGCTCAAAAATCCCACGCTGCTGTTACTCAGACCATTAACCGAGGCCTGATTACACCACCATAGTTTAAAACAATTCCCTCAAGTTGTAACTACTGTTGTAGAAATTAGTTCAGGTTTTTTGTGGCACTTATTCTACCCTCCAAGAACAGGAATACAGACTCAATTGTCTTGAACAGAGCAGTGCCAGAGGAAAACAGCAATTAGAGAAGACTCTACTTTCAATGTTGACGACAGGTCTTTCCCCTGATGAAAGTGAAGCAGACAATTTGTGAGCCTACTGTAGCAATTTTGCATGTTCCTCCCCTGGGGAATTTAAAAAATTTTGGTGCTAGAAGATGGATTTTAAAACCCTAACCAGTACATATCCCAAAATATGCTACCAAAATGCCACCCTTTCTTTTTGATCACAAAATAATTACCAGTGAAAGAAAACCTAACAAACACGCCCCCTCCCCCCCTCCACCACATCAGTTTTTGTTCCTATTGATAATAGTCGTTATTCTTCCTCTGTGCTGAACAGAATTGAGACAAATACAACAATATGCAAATATTAATTTATAATACCTTGGCTATACCCCAGCTTTTATAATCCACCCATTGTTTTGACATTGGTAGTTTAATACATTAAATACTTTGGTAGCCTGCTCCATGACCCTTTTTTTTTTTTTTGGCCAACATTCAGCCTTCAGACAGAGGAACAACTGAAATGAAGCTTGATCATTACATGGTAATTCTTAGTTTTACTAGTGTGAAGTTTCCCAGGCAGAGAAAATCTTAAAACTGTGTTTGGCAGTGCATCCAAATTGCCCTTTTCTAGAGCTAGGAAGTCCCATCAGACTTACCACATAGAGAGATAATGGGTTTTAGCTTGCATACACGAGGCACCCAAAGTCCAGGAAAGGTTGATTTCCCTCTCCAAGACAACAGCTGTATTGTTTGACAATAAAAAGGAAGGTGCTTTCCTTCCTTTCCGGGCCAAATGGTAACGGACAGAATTTGTTTGATCATTATTTGTGCTGCAGAAATCTGGAATGCCCTAAGGATCAATCTTCATGCTCCAGAAAAGACAAAGTTAAAGACTATAGGGAGTCCTCGTACTACTCTTCTAACTTTGGGATCAAACGAAAGAAGGAAACCTTTCTTCAGTAACCTGTGCTATGTTGCTATTTACACTGTTGCATTACAAAGTGATTAGACTGATCTGATAGCACGGTCAGACCAGAAGAGCAAACTCCTGCAAGAATAATGTACCTTACGACTGATAAAAACAATTTCAAAACAGAATTAAAAGCCACCCATATTTTAAATTAATGCATGCAACAAAACTCAGTAATGTGATCTGTGAGTCCCGTAGTATAATGGGGTTTAGGTAGGACTTGTACAAATTTTCATGTACCAAAGAGCCACAGGACTAACTCAGAAACTTCTCTAATCAAAAAAATATTACTGGTATCAGAAGATATCGTCAGACTGCCTGGAAAACTATGCTGTAGTGTAACAAGGAGGAAATAAAAGTCGGCATTTTATCCTGTTTACACTGAAATATGAAATAATACATTTGAGCATTTGGCAAAGATGAACACTGTACAGAGTTACCATGACAGAGAAAATATTTAATATTAACCACTACGCACTGAATACATTTAATTTCCACATGCCTCTTCCTAGAAAACTCACACTGAGTAGCCATATAAATAAGGAAATCAATAATCAATAGAGAAGACTATTTCAAATCCCTCTTCTTACTTTAAGTTCGCAAACATAATGAACCTGCTTGCAACCTGGCCAACACACCGTCAGCAGGGGAAATGCCTTCACTGCTGCACGGAGAGAAATACTAGCCAAACATTTCTCTTGTCTTCTGCCTCACTGAGAAAAGTCTTGTACACATAGATTTCTGGGTCGTGAGACTGACAGACCAGTGGAGTGACTTTGGATAATTTGTTTATGAAGCAATACTTGCAACACTTATTCCCAGGTATATTAATCAATGGTCTACTGACAACTGATAAGCACTGTGTGTTTGCATGATGAGGTTTGGAACTATCATCACTGCGGCCTCATCTAGGCAGAACATATAAAATTATGCAAGTTCCTTATTAATTAATACCTATAAAGCACTTTCATTTCATGACTAGACATGCCAAAGCAACAGGAGATTCAGGCACAATTCATCACTCCAAAAAACAAATTCTGGTTTCTTGTAAGTGCCTGCAAGCATGTTGCAAACATTTTGTTGAGATACCAACATCTTTTTTTAATAGTAGAAACTGTTAAGGCATCCAAGTCTTTTGCATAACCGCTTATCATTCTACATATGAACCTGAAGACTTAAACTAAAAATTTTTCTTAGAGGTGAGGCAAATAGAACAATAATAAAAGCACATTAGACACAATCAAGAGCTCCTGCTGCTGCCTTTGGGGGGTTTCTGAAGCTTTCCAAGTGATCTCTCTTTGCTTGGAGAGAACGCTGTCAGGCCTTCAGCACATATGTATTTTTCTGCTTAAGAGTTACTTAGGAGACTAGATGGTGACATATGTCATGTTCATATTTTATCCCACATAAGTATGTCACATTTCATTGTAGTGAGCAGTGGAAATGTACAATACTGTACTTAACACCAAAATATTCCATGGGTTTTTCCATAATCAAAAAACCAACCCAAACTAAAATCCCCCAAACCTTTCTTCAGTTTACTAGTTTCTAGAAACATTTTACTGAGAACGTTCACATTAATAAATACAAGGGAAGTGTTGTTAGTGAGAGGAAGAATACTATTTAATTCTTTACTCTGGCAGAGAGACTGCTCTCTTGGGCCTCTGCCCTCCCTTTGCACACTGAGAACACCGAGATAGGCGTTGTGCCCCTCCATACCACTCAGTACATCTGCAGAGAATTTAAGGTGCTGCCATAACGGAGACAAAGTAAACATCAGGACAGAAAGTACTTCAAAAAGAGGCAGGGAGAAATACGGCTATGAACAAATGCCATTCCCACAAGGCACAGTGTCCAGGCAAGATTTAATAACCATCTACCTCAACAAGCGTTAAGCTTGTATCTGGCATTAGTGAAATGATTTAGGACCCTGGGAAAAGAAACAGTGAATTAAGCACACGCATTCCGAAACAGCTAAAATATTTCCCCTTTTCACTCTACCTTATGTTTACTTTCATTTTCTTTTTGACAGGCTTTATACCCAGAATCTTGTATCATTGGTTTTCACAGTCTGGATCTAAAGCATTTTCATATTTGTTTAGCTAATTTGTGCTACTGAGATATAAAAGTTACTCTTCTTGACATATTAAACTCATGAAAGTTCAACAAAGTGAAGAAAAAGCATGTTCACCTCAGGCATTTTTTTCATTCTGAAGTTCTATCAGCATAGGTTTCTATTGTGTGCATTGTCTTTTCAAATACATTAGCACATTTTTTAAATAGAAAGCAGTATTGAAGTGATGCAATACTACAAAACTTAAAAAGCCATTTCCGTCCTGACAACTTCTCATTCAACAGAGCCTGACTGAGCTCCACAAATCTTTTGCTGCTGGGAAAAGCTGAAGGTAATGTGGAACATACAGAAGAATTATGCCCAAAGCGATACCTGCCACAAAAAGAATCGAAGTGCTTTTGTCAGCGTAATTCTGTGACCTTTTTTCCTTCTGATAGCAGTGGGACTAGTTTTACAGCCCGTTCATACTACGGAAAGACAAAGCAGTTTGCTTGCAAGTGTTAACACAGTAAAGGCACTGGAAGTGTTAGACAAGCTGTTGGTGCAGCCAATAACTGTTAGTACAGTCCCTGCCCATGGCCAGGGGGATTGGAACTGGATGATCTTTAAGGTCCCTTCCAACCCAAACCATTCTGTGGTTCTCTAACTTCACCTCCCCCCATTCCTTTTCCTACCTCTCCCTCACTGAAAGCGTCAAATAAATATTTCCTTAATTAGCCCGTGAATGGTTTTCTGAAGACACACCAAAACCCACACAACTCACCGGTAACTGCCGCATGCGGAACTTGTCAGAGGCAAACACGGAGAAATACTTTCAGCTAGCTTTAACTGCTGGCTGTAAGGGACATAATTAGAACATTTTCCTTTCCTCCCACCTATAGCCGAGATATGAAAAGCCTCGGTGGGATCTATCTAAAACCATACGAAATTGATGGAAAGTACTGCTGAAGTCATAACTTACTGTGTTGATAAGTTTACCATAAATATTAAGTATGCGAGTCTCTACGAGAAAATACAGCTGTCAGTTTTAGAAACAGTGACCTCTCTTGCAGGTTATCTTTACAGACCTTTACCGCGTTCCCTACGAATTTACTGAGTATCTCCTTTTCGCAGCTGGCAAACCAGAGCCCACATTAAGGCGATGTACTCGAGGCTGCACAGGAATTAACAATTCGGCCTACAACGCGGGAGCGCCTTGTCGCTAAGGCTCCTGCAGCTGCCCTATGGGACAGAACCCCCACCCCGACAGGCAGGAGAGTCCTTCCGGCCAGGCAGCCCCCCGCCCGGTAAAGCGGCGTCACCCCGCGGCCCTGCGGCTG